>NC_057814.1:499088117-499100023 GCF_018294505.1 Triticum aestivum | reverse complement strand
GCCCCCCCAGGGGTCCCTATATATAGTGGGGGGGAGGGAGGGCAGCAACACAACAGCCCCTGGCGCCTCCCTCTCCCCCTGCAACACCTCTCCCTCTCGCAGAAGCTTGGCGAAGCCCTGCCGAGATCCCGCTACATCCACCACCACGCCGTCGTGCTGCTGGATCTCCATCAACCTCTCCTTCCCCCTTGCTGGATCAAGAAGGAGGAGACGTCGCTGCTCCGTACGTGTGTTGAACGCGGAGGTGCCGTCCGTTCGGCACTCGGTCATCGGTGATTTGGATCACGGCGAGTACGACTTCATCAACCCCGTTCATTGGAACGCTTCCGCTCGCGATCTACAAGGGTATGTAGATGCACTCCTTTCCCCTCGTTGCTAGTATACTCCATAGATGGATCTTGGTGATGCGTAGGAAATTTTAAAATTCTGCTACGATCCCCAACATTATTATCTTGCAAACCTATCCCGTTACACCTACAAAGTACTTCTAGTTTCATACTTGTTCTAGGTAAAGCGAACGTTAAGCGTGCGTAGAGTTGTATCGGTGGTCGATAGAACTTGAGGGAATATTTGTTCTACCTTTAGCTCCTCGTTGGGTTCGACACTCTTACTTATCGAAAGAGGCTACAATTGATCCCCTATACTTGTGGGTTAGCAAGACCTTTTTCTGGCGCCGTTGTTGGGGAGCAATAGCGTGGGGTGAATATTCTCGTGTGTTCTTGTTTGCTTTATCTCTAAGTAATTTTTATTTGCTGTTCTTAGTTGTTCTCTATCTTTAGTTATGGATATGGAACATGAAATACCAAAAAAAATTAGGTGTACTTGCTACTCATGGAGATGGGGAACCTCCTAAAACCCTCGATGCTGGTTATGTGAAAAATATCATGTACTACTTTGATAATCCTGAGAAAACCCCATGCAATTATGTAATGGGAGACACGTTGGATCAACGTGAATACTTTAGGGATTATCGCTTGACTCAAAAAGGGAAACTATTATGGGATCAAATTCATATGTTGCATTGGTATGCTCTGGAACTATGCTTGAGATATGATTATACTTGTTGCTCTAGGATGAAGGCTCCACACCTTCCCTTTTCATGCAAATTTAATGATGATAAAACCTTGGCTTCTTATGCTAATGGTATATATGATTACTATGATGTGGAACAAACAGAAGAATTCGTTGCTTTTATGGGTGCTTATGAAATTGAATCTTTGTTTAAAGAGTGTGAAAATCTTGATGATGCTGTTTACAGACCTGAAAATTTTGCTATACTTAAATATTGCTATGAGAATTATGAATTCAATTCCGATATTGATGATTTTATTGAGAAAGTCTCTGCTATCCAAGAAGAGACTAATATTTTGCAGGAGTCTATGGAAGAAGAAATTGATGAAACTATGAGCTCATTGGATGAAAAGATGATGAGGAGAGCGAAGAACAAAAGGAGGAAGAGCGGATTAGCTACCCGTGCCCACCTTCTAATGAGAGTAACTCTTCAACTCATACATTGTTTAATTTCCCTTCGTGCTTACCGAAGGATGATTGCTATGATGATTGTTATGATCCCGTTGATTCTTTTGAAATATCCCTTTTTGATGATGCTTGCTATGCTTGTGGCCAAGATGCCAATATGAATTATGCTTATGGAGATGAACTTGCTATAGTTCATTATGTTAAACATGAAATTATTGCTATTGCACCCACGCATGATAGTCCTATTATCTTTTTGAATTCTCCCGACTACACTATATCGGAGAAGTGCACTTATTAAGGATTATATTGATGGGTTGCCTTTTATCGCTACACATGATGATTTTGATAGATATAATATGCATGTGCTTGCTGCTCCTACTTTCAATTATTATGAGAGAGGAACTACATCTCCACCTCTCTATGTTTCCAACTCGATAAAATTACAAGAAACTGTTTATACTATGCATTGGCCTTTACTTTGTGTGCATAAACTGTTCTTGTATGACATGCCGATGCATAGGAAGAGAGTTAGACTTCGTTGTTGCATGATATATGTTGCTTTGTGCTCACTACTAAATCACAAGTCATTGTTAATTAAAATTGGCTTTGATATACCTTGGGATCCGGGTGGATCCATTACTTGAGCACTATATGCCTAGCTTAATGGCTTTAAAGAAAGCGCTGCCAGGGAGACAACCCGGAAGTTTTAGAGAGTCATTTATTTCTGTTGAGTGCTTTTATAAAGTTTAAAAACAAATAAATAAATAAAGAGGGGAACCTAAAACTTTTTCAAAAATAAAAGCGAAAGTGAGAAAGACGAGCATTGTTAAAGTGGGAGCTAGCCTTGAACTCTGTTCATGCTCACGGAAACTTTGTGAATCTTGATTACAGAAACTTTTCAACAAAAATAATTACCCCTGTACAATTCCATTGTATAATAAAATTAATGTGCCAAGGTTTGCCTTTAGGATGTTTACAATGCTTGTTGGTTTGTGCGGTGCAGGACAGAAACTTTGGCTGTAGTGCGCGATTTTACGTTTTTTACTGGAACGTCAAACGGTTCTGAAACTTTTTGCACTGTCTTTCTATACAAATTTTTTTTCCTAATTTTTGCAGAATTTTTGGAGTAGCGTAAGTATGGTGAATCTTCATATTACTACAGACTGTCCTGTTTAAGACAGATTCTGTTTTTGATGCATAGTTTGCTTATTTTGATGAAACTATCGATTTCTATCAGTGGATTAAGCCATGGAAAAGTTATATTACAGTAGCTACAATGCAAAAACAAAATATGAATTGGTTTGCAACAGTACTTGGAGTAGTGATTTGCTTTATTATACTAACGGATCTTACCGAGCTTTTTGTTGAGTTTTGTGTGGATGAAGTGTTCGAAGATCGAGGAGGTCTCGATATGAGGAGAAGGAGGAGAGAAAAGAGCTCAAGCTTGGGGTTGCCCAAGGCACCCCAAGTAAATATTCAAGGAGACTCAAGCGTCTAAGCTTGGGGGTGCCCCAGAAGGCATCCCATCTTTCTTCAACAAGTATCGGTATGTTTTCGGATTCGTTTCGTTCATGTGATATGTGCAAATCTTGGAGCGTCTTTTGCATTTAGTTTTCACTTTTATTTTATGCACCATGCTGGTATGTGATAGTCCTCGGTTGATTTATAGAATGCTCTTTGCACTTCACTTATATCTTTTGAGTATGGCTTTATATAATGTTTCATGTGCTTCGCTTATATCATTTGAAGTTTGGATTGCCTGTTTCTCTTCACATAGAAAACCGCCATTTGTAGAATGCTCTTTTGCTTCACTTATATTTGTTAGAGCGTGGGCATATCTTTTGTAGAAAGAATTAAACTCTCTTGCATCACGTATATCTATTTAGAGAGATGACAGGAATTGGTCATTCACATGGTTAGTCATAAAATCCTACATAAAACTTGTAGATCACTGAATATGATATGTTTGATTCCTTGCAATAGTTTTGCAATATAAAGATGGTGATATTAGATTCATGCTAGTGGGTAGTTGTGGATTGTAGAAATACTTGTGTTGAAGTTTGTGATTCCCATAGCACGCACGTATGGTGAACCGTTATGTAACGAAGTTGGAGCATGAGGTATTTATTGATTGTCTTCCTTATGAGTGGCGGTCGGGGACGAGCGATGGTCTTTTCCTACCAATCTGTCCCCCTAGGAGCATGCGCGTAGTACTTTGTTTCAATGACTAATAGATTTTTGCAATAAGTATGTGAGTTCTTTATGACTAATGTTGAGTCCATGGATTATACGCACTCTCACCCTTCCATCATTGCTAGCCTCTTCGGTACTGTGCATTGCCCTTTCTCACCTCGAGAGTTGGTGCAAACTTCGCCGGTGCATCCAAACCCCGTGATACGATACGCTCTATCACACATAAGCCTCATTATATCTTCCTCAAAATAGCCACCATACCTACCTATCATGACATTTCCATAGCCATTCCGAGATATATTGCCATGCAACTTCCATCATCATCATATACATGACTTGAGTATTTATCGTCATATTGCTTTACATGATCGTAAGACAGCTAGCATGATGTTTTCATGGCTTGTCCGTTTTTTGATATCTTTGCTATGCTAGATCATTGCACATCCCGGTACACCGCCGGAGGCATTCATATAGAGTCATATCTTTGTTCTAGTATCGAGTTGTAAGTAAATAAAAGTGTGATGATCATCATTATTAGAACATTGCCCCATGAAAAAAGAGAGGCCAAAGAAGCCTAAATAAAAAAAAGGGGGCCAAAGAAGCCCGCCAAAAAAAAGAAAAAAAAGAAAAAAAAGAGAAAAAAGGGGGGCAATGTTACTATCCTTTTACGACACTTGTGCTTCAAAGTAGCACCATGATCTTTATGATAGAGAGTCTCTTGTTTTTTCACTTTCATATACTAGTGGGCATTTTCATTATAGAACTTGGCTTGTATATTCCGATGATGGGCTTCCTCAAATGCCTGAGGTCTTCATGAGCAAGCAAGTTGGACGCACCCCCACTTAGTTTTCAGTTTGAGCTTTCATATACTTATAGCTCTATTGCATTCGTTGCATGGCAATCCCTACTCCTCGCATTGACATCAATCGATGGGCATCTCCATAGCCCATTGATTAGCCGCCTCGATGTGAGACTTTCTCTTTTTTTGTCTTCTCCACACAACCTGCACCATCATATTCTATTCCACCCATAGTGCTATGTGATGAGGACATAGACCTAGGGTAGGGCGATAGGCCTGACCTATACGTACTACCTAAGTCCTTGTCCTAGAAGCAAAGAAGTTCAAGAGCAAATAGAGAGGGCTCAACAAAGGTGTCGAGTGCAATCCACTCGACCTACCATTCACTCGGAGATCTCTCCTTATTTAGGTCACTCGACCACTCAACCACTCGATGTGCACAAGACCTAAAGCCACTCTGCGCAGCAACGGTCGGACGTTTACTCATAGACTTAATGATCATTTATATCACTTTATTATTGACGTTACCTGTAACGCTCTCACTTTATGTACATTGAATCCTGTGTAACGGAGGGGAGCTGGGGTCCTGGCGCACTCTATATAAGCCACCCCCCTCCTCTGAGACAAGGGTTCGCACCCCCTGTAACACTCACACGCATATAATCCAGTCGACCGCCTCCGGGCTCCGAGACGTAGGGCTGTTACTTCCTCCGAGAAGGGCCTGAACTCGTAAAACTCTTGCGTACAACTTCTCCATAGCTAGGATCTTACCTCTACATCCATACCCCCATTCTACTGTCAGACTTAGAACCACGACAGTTGGCGCCCACCGTGGGGCAGGTGTCTTAGCGACTTGTTGGAGAAGTTGCGATTTTTCCGATCCCCATCAGCATGGTTTCAGGCGGAGGATTGTCCGAGGGCCGCGAGATCCGTTTTGGCGCGCTCGTGTTCGTCGCCGACGACTCCGCTTGGCTCCAAGAAGCTCCACTCGACGTCGAGGCGCTCCCCGTCCGTGGGGCAACGCACTTTCGCCCGTACGTCCGCGGCATCCTCCTGCGGCAGCCATCGACTCAGTATCGGTCGGCTCCGGTGGCGTCTTCACTCCCCGCTGTCCGCCGGCACAAGCGTTCCGGTCGGTCGAGGCTCCAGCGGTGGGTGAGGCACGCGGTGGCTCGCCAATTGGCCACCCCCCAAGTCGCGGCAATCGAGCCCGACGAAACTCTCTACGGCCTGTTCGACTGGCTCCGTTGAGACTGCTTCCGAGTGCGACAGCAGTGACCCCGCGGCGGAAGTCCTGATGGTCAACGGACCGTGCAGTCCTCCTGGCTTCCCTCGCGAGGATGGTGGCGACGGCGGAGGCGATCCGTCGCGTGCCCACGAGGAGTACCGCCTCGAGCCCCTCTCTTCGCAGCAGAGGGAAGAGCTTCGCCGCCGCAACATGGATGCACTTCACACTCCTATCGTTGGAGAAACCCCCGAGGCCCGGGCCTTGGAGGAGGTGCGCCTGGCCAACTTGGCTGAGCGCACTCGACTGGAGAATCTCCAGCACGCACTCGACGAGCGTGCTCGGCAGCGGATTCCTGAGTCCAGTCGACAATAACTTTTTCCGCCTCCTACTCAGGTATACCGAACTCCGATTCAGAATCTCACAGCTGCAGCCCGAATAGCAGAGTCGATCCAGCCCTCCCAGTCAGAAGCTAGCAGAGGTTTGATGCAGATCAGGGCTTTACTCCGGGCAGCAGGAGAACAAAACACAGCAGTATCTCAGTCGCGGAATAGGATCCATAGCAGATCCGTGGTAACAGACACAGTCCAGTCGGCTCACAGTCCAAGATCGCCCCCGAGGCGTGAGGGACGTGGAGACCGACGAGATCTGTACAAAAACCGTGAGCAGTATGATCACCGACTCGACCACGATGATCATCGCCGAGTGCCCACGCCTCCCCCAAGGAGTGGGTCATACGCACCTCGGCAACACGATGACAGGCGCCCTCACAGTGGTGGGCGAAGGACTCCAGTCGACCCCCGGGAGCCAGGCTTTGACGCGAGATCCATTCTCATTCAAGGTCTGGTTGACAGGAACAGAGCACACAGAGATGGCCATGATAGAGATTACCCGACTGGCAGCAGGGTGCATGTTTCGGGTCCCGAGTGTTTCAGCAGAGCCATCAGAGCAGCAGTGATTCCTCCCAACTTCAGGTTGGCGACTGGAGTCAGCAAATTCACTGGTGAGTCCAAGCCTGACACTTGGCTTGAGGACTACCGAGTGGCTGTGCAGATTGGTGGTGGCAATGACGAAGTGGCCATGAAGCACCTGCCTCTGATGTTAGAGGGTTCGGCCAGAGCATGGTTGAATCAGTTAGCACCTGGTAGTATTTACAGTTGGGAAGAGCTTGCCCGAGTGTTTGTCAGAACATTTGAGGGTACATGCAAACGACTAGCAGGGCTAACTGAGCTACAGTCTTGTGTGCAGAAGTCGAATGAAACTTTGAGAGATTATATCCAGAGGTGGATCACGTTGCACCACACCGTGGAAAATGTGTTTGATCACCAAGCAGTTTGTGCCTTCAAGGAAGGCGTCAAGTATCGAGAATTGAATCTGAAGTTCGGTCGGACCGGAGATATGTCTCTGAGTCGAATGATGGAAATTGCCACCAGGTATGCTAATGGTGAAGAAGAGGATCGGCTCCGGAGTGGCAAGCACAAAACAGTCGCCCACGAAACCGGGGGAGGGAACTCCAGTCGAAAGCAGAAGCACAAAGCCGAGCCAGCTGCTCCTAGAGAAACCTTAGCCGTGACTCAAGGAAAGTTCAAGGGGAAGCCCAAAGGGCCATGGAACCCCAAGAAAGTAAAATATCAAGACGGAAATGATGTGTTGGATTTACCATGCCACATTCACATCAAAAAAGATGAGGAGGGTAATCTCATTTACCCGAAACACACCACTCGACAATGTCGGCTCCTAATCCAGTAGTTCCAAGAGAAACAACCCAAAGAAAAGGAGAAAGAATCGGACAAAGTTGAGGATAAGGAAGAGGACGATGATGGTTACCCCCAGGTCAATTCCACTCTGATGATTTTCGCTGATGTTGAGAGCAAGAGTAGACTGAAAGTCATCAACAGAGAAGTGAACATGGTCGCTCCGGCGACGCCTAGTTATTTAAAGTGGTCCCAGATAGCCATTACATTTGACCAGTCTGATCACCTGACACACATAGCCACCCCTGGGAGGCAAGCGTTGGTGGTCGACCCAGTCACCGAAGGCACTCGGTTGACTAAGGTTCTGATGGATGGTGGCAGTGGTCTGAACATACTGTATGCAGAGACCTTGAAAGGAATGGGCATTCCGATGTCCAGACTCAGTGAAAGCAATATGAGTTTCCATGGGGTTATTCCTGGCAACAAGGCTGAGTCACTCGGCCAGATCGCCCTCGATGTGGTTTTCGGTGATTCCAAGAATTATCGCAAGGAAAAGTTGACGTTTGAAGTCGTCGATTTCCAGAGGGCTTATCATGCTATTCTGGGCAGGCCGGCTTATGCACGTTTCATGGCTCGACCATGTTACGTTTACCTTAAATTGAAGATGCCTGGTCCTAAAGGAGTGATTACCATCACTGGCAATCAGAAGAAGGCAGAAGAGTGCTTCCAGAAGGGCTCAAAGATCGCCGACGCACAAATGGCAGTTGTGGAATTACAGGAGTATCAAAAAATGCAGATCTGAGTGATTTGTTGCGAGCTAAGAAGCCTGCCACGGATTCAGCATTTCAGTCGTCTGGTGAAACGAAGCCGATCCATATTCACCCGACCGATCCCAATGCTGCTCCGACTCACATCTCGACAACACTCGACTCCAAATAGGAAGAAGCGCTCATCCAGTTCCTCCGTGAGAACTGGGACATCTTTGCATGGAAACCTTCTGACATGCCAGGTGTTCCCAGGGGGCTGGCTGAGCACCGTTTGCGAGTCGACCCAAAAGTGAAACCGGTCAAAGAACACCTTCGACGGTCCGCCGTGCAGAAGAGAAAAGCACTCGGTGAAGAAGTGGCTCGACTCTTAGCAGCTGAGTTTATCCGAGAGATTTACCACTCCGAGTGGTTAGCTAATGTTGTCATGCTCCCCAAGAAGGACGACTCACTTTGCATGTGCATTGACTTCAAACATATCAATCGGGCAGGCCCTAAAGATCACTTGGACCCGCATCGATCAAATTGTCGACTCGACTGCAGGGTGTGAGCGCTTGTCCTTTTTGGACGCTTATTCCGGGTATCATCAGATCCGACTGTATGGACCCGATGAGATAAAAACAACTTTCATCACTCCATTCGGGTGCTTCTATTATGTCACCATGCCATTCGGTCTGAAGAATACTGGAGCCACATTCATGAGGATGATTCAGAAGTGTTTACTCACTCAAATCAGTCGGAATGTGGAAGCATACATGGATGACATTGTGGTCAAGTCACGTAAAGGTTCCGACCTGTTGGCTGACCTTGCTGAAACTTTTGCCAACCTCAGAAGGTATGATATCAAGCTTAATCCATCAAAGTGCACATTCGGAGTTCCGGGCAAAAAATTACTCGGTTTCCTCGTTTCCGAACGAGGGATCGATGCTAACCCAGAGAAAGTTGGTGCCATTCTCCGAATGAAGCGCCCTGTGTGTGTGCACGATGTCCAGAAGCTTACAGGTTGTTTGGCCGCCTTAAGTCGATTCATTTCTCGCCTCGGTGAAAAGGCATTGCCTCTTTACCGACTAATGAAGAAGTCTGATAAGTTCGAGTGGACTCCTGAAGCTGATGCAGCATTTGCAGAGCTCAAAGCCCTGCTTTCCACCCAGCCGGTGCTTGCTGCCCCAATCAGCAAAGAGCCATTACTGCTTTACATTGCAGCCACTAGACAAGTTGTCAGTATAGTACTTACGGTCGAACAGGAAGAGGAAGGAAAAGCCTATAAAGTTCAGCGCCCAGTATATTATGTTTCTGAAGTTTTGACCCCATCAAAGGAAAGATATCCACATTATCAGAAGCTTGTTTATGGGATTTATATGACCACGAAGAAGGTTGCACATTATTTCTCTGACCACTCCATTACAGTCGTCAGCGACGCTCCATTATCAGAGATTCTGAACAACAGAGATGTAACTAGTCGAGTGGCAAAGTGGGCGATTGAACTCCTTCCCTTGGATATTAAGTTTGAGGCAAAGAAAGCTATCAAGTCCCAAGCAATAGCAGATTTCCTCGCCGAGTGGATCGAACAGCAACTGCCGACTCAAATCCACTCGGAGCACTGGACCATGTTCTTTGATGGTTCCAAGATGCTGAATGGTTCCGATGCTGGGGTGGTACTGGTATCCCCCCGAGGAGACAAGCTCAGATATGTTCTCTAGATTCACTTTGATTCCTCCAATAATGAAGCGGAATATGAAGCACTTTTGTATGGGTTACGTATGGCCATCTCACTCGGCGTCTGTCGCCTCATGGTCTACGGCGACTCAGATTTGGTAGTCAATCAAGTGATGAAGGAGTGGGACGTGAGAAGCCCAGTTATGACTGGTTATTGCAATGCGGTGAGGAAGTTGGAAAAAAGTTTGAGGGGTTAGAGCTCCATCATATACCCCGACTGAAAAATCAAGCAGCCGATGATTTGGCAACGATAGGTTCCAAGAGAGAAGCCATTCCCAGCAACGTGTTTTTAGAACACATTCATACACCTTCAGTTCAAGAAGATCCTTTCACTGAAGAGCCCCCGCAGCCTAAGAGTGCCATAGATCCGACTGAAGTCGAAGTCCCAGCCGTGGTCGACCTGATCATGGAGGTTTTGGTCATCACTCCTGACTGGACAGTGCCATACATTGCGTATATCCTTAGGAAGGAACTCCCAGAGGATGAAGAAGAGGCTCGACAGATCGTCCGTCGATCCAAAGCCTTCACTGTGATAAAAGGACATCTGTTCAGGGAAAGCGTAACTGGAGTCAGCCAGAAATGCATAACATCAGAAGAAGGTCGAATGATCCTCAACGACATCCACTCGGGGACCCGTGGTCACCATGCGTCCTCTCGGACCGTTGTGGCCAAAGCATACCGAGCTGGATTTTATTGGCCACGAGCAAATGAAATGGCGAAAGATATAGTCGACAAATGTGAAGGCTGCCAATTTTACTCCAATATGTCCCACAAGCCCGCGTCAGCCCTGAAGACTATTCCACTCGTCTGGCCCTTTGCTGTTTGGGGATTGGATATGGTTGGACCCCTGAGGACTGGTAGGAGCGGCTTCACTCATGTGCTTGTAGCAGTCGACAAGTTTACCAAATGGATTGAAGCCAAGCCTATCAAGAATCTTGAGGCCAGTACTGCCGTTAGTTTCATCAGAGAATTGACATTCAGATACGGAGTTCTGCACAGCATCATCACTGACAACGGGTCGAACTTTGATTCTGATGAGTTCAGAGCATTCTGTGCTTCCCAAGGCACACGAGTCGACTATGCTTCAGTCGCCCACCCACAATCGAATGAACAAGCAGAAAGAGCAAATGGCTTGATTCTCAAAGGAGTGAAACCCCGTATAATGCGTGATCTCAAGCACGCAGTAGGCGCCTGGGTCGATGAACTTCCATCAGTTCTTTGGGGATTGAGGACAACTCCCAATCGGTCGACTGGCCGAACTCCATTATTTTTGGTTTATGGAGCTGAAGCTGTGCTACCGAGTGACTTGCTTCACAATGCACCCCGAGTCGAGCTCTTCTCTGACGATGAAGCAGAACAGGCCCGGCAGGACGCAGTCGATCTCCTAGAGGAGGAAAGAGAGATGGCCTTAATCCGGTCGACCATTTATCAGCAAGACTTGCGTCGATTCCACGCCAGAGAGGGGCCGAGCCTTTCAAGAGGGAGACTTGGTTCTTCGAGTGGATCAGCAGAAACCACACAAGCTCGCCCCTGCTTGGGAAGGTCCCTTCATTGTCACCAGAGTTCTCCACAATGGAGCATACCATCTTTACAATGTCGAGCATCAGAAAGACGAGCCACGGGCTTGGAACGCGGAGCTGCTCCGCCCCTTTTATACTTGAGTACTCATTCGGATGAGATGTAATAAGAAATACCTTTGTAGTTTGTTTATCAAAGACAAGAGCTTTACAGTCTTCCTAAATGGTTGTTGTTACTTTTGTTTGCATCTGAAATCCCCCAGTGGGTGACTTTGCCGCGAATCCGTTTCGCCTAAGTTTGAAAAATCCTACCGAGTGATGAGCAAGCCTCTCACTCGGGGGCTTAGCTGCAGTCCAGTAATCGCCTAAGTTTAAAAAATCCTACCGAGTGGTGAGCAAGCCTCCCACTCGGGGGCTTAGCTGCAGTCCAGTACTCGCCTAAGTTTAAAAAATCCTACCGAGTGGTGAGCAAGCCTCTCACTCGGGGGCTTAGCTGCAGTCCAGTACTCGCCTAAGTGT
>NC_057814.1:499087803-499088079 GCF_018294505.1 Triticum aestivum | reverse complement strand
CTCTCACACGGGGGCTTAGCTGCAGTCCAGTACACGCCTAAGTGTGAAAAATCCCACCGAGTGGTGAGCAACCCTCCCACTCGGGGGCTTAGCTGCAGTCCAGTACTCGCCTAAGTGTAAAAAATCCTACCGAGTGGTGAGCAAGCCTCTCACTCGGGGGCTTAGCTGCAGTCCAGTACTCGCCTAAGTGTGAAAAATCCCACCGAGTGGTGAACAACCCTCCCACTCGGGGGCTTAGCTGCAGTCCAGTACTCGCCGAAGTGTGAAAAATCCTAC
>NC_057814.1:499062462-499087524 GCF_018294505.1 Triticum aestivum | reverse complement strand
TTGAAAAAAATCCTACCGAGTGGTGAGCAACCCTCCCACACGGGGCTTAGCTGCAGTCCAGTACTCGCCTAAGTGTGAAAAATCCCACCGAGTGGTGAGCAACCCTCCCACTCGGGGGCTTAGCTGCAGTCCAGTACTCGCCTAAGTGTAAAAAATCCTACCGAGTGGTGAGCAACCCTCCCACTCGGGGGCTTAGCTGCAGTCCAGTACTCGCCTAAGTTTGAAACACATCTTTATCCGCAAGGACGACGAGGTGCAGGTCGACTACAACCTTCTCCTCGGAGATACGCCACAAATACAACGTACGCTCCATACTCATCCGCAAGGACGACGAGGGGCAGGTCGACTGCAACCTTCTCCTCAGAGCTACGCCACAAGTACAACATACGCTCCATCCTCATCCGCAAGGACGACAAGGTGCAGGTCGACTGCAACCTTCTCCTCGGAACTACACCACAAGTACAATGTACGCTCCATCCTCATCCACAAGGACGATGAGGTGCAGGTCGACTGGAATCTCCTCCTCAGAGCTGCATCTCAAGTTCAAAGATTATTCCGAGTGAAGAACAAAACCCACTCGAAGACAAACGCAAGCATATTTCAAGGTAAACAAAGTTCAGATAAATCCTAAGGTTCCGGACCGCATATCAAAAGTACTCGAGCATCAAGCCCGAAGAAGTTTAAAGATTACACAATCACTCGGCATTCCGAGGCAAATAAAGGTGGAGCATAATGTTTTTTGGTCACTCATCGGGAGAAGGACTGGCTGGGTCGCAGAAACTGTCAAGGTCTATGCTGTCTGCGATGCGAGTGGCAGCGTCAAGGAAAGTGTCCATAAAGGACTGGAAAGTGTGCCTTTTTGTGTTAGCAACCTTGAGCTCCGCCAGCTTGTCTTCTTTGACATCCTTGCAGTGCACTCGGACCAGAGACAAGGCGACATCAGCACCGCAGCGAGCAGATGACTTTTTCCATTCTTGCACTCGGTCAGGTATTTGGTTCAGTCGAGCCATCAGAGACTCGAGGTCTTGAGATAGTTCCGCCTGAGGCCAGAGTTTAGCATCAACCCGAGTCATCGCCGCCTTTAGGCGGGCAAGATAAGCAACCGCGTTGTCCATGCGAGATTCCAATCGCAGCACATTCATTGCTACGTCATCTTTGACTGGGCAATTTATGGGGTCGAGACCTGTCTCGACCCGCCCAGTTTCCGCTTCAAAATCTTGGCAAAGCTCTGCACAGTTGAGTAAACGGTGAGTCAACGATATGATCGGGCTTGACAGTCGACCGCAATAAGTCAGTCAATCATCAGTACCTTCAAGTTTTAGGACCAGCTTTGCAGCAAGCTGGCCCAGATAAGACTCCAACTCGCCCTTCCTGGCCTTGAGGCTCCCAAGCTCGTTTGTCAGCTTGTCCTTGTCTTTCTTCAGCCGCTCAACCTCCCGATTGGCGTCAGAAATAGCAGCCTTCAGTTTGGAGTTCTCTTCTTCTAACTTGCCGACTGAAGCTAACTTCTTGTCAGCAAGCGCCGTCTTCTCTCGCGCTTCCTTCTGTGCAGCTGCAAGATCCTAATCCTTCTTCTCCAAAGCCTGCTTCATTTTCTCTAAAGAAATAACATTCTTCAGACAGGCTTGGAGTTGACGGTTTTCACTACATACATCTGCTCGAGTGGAGTCACTCGGTTCAAAAAATGGAAAGGAAAAGTGCCAGCAGTGAGATAGATAGTTGACGATTGGTTACCTCCCATGGCAGCTACTTCATCACGAGCAGTCTTGAGATTCTTCTTGGCCAATTCCAGATCAAGGTTGAGGCTGATTTGCTGTTTGTTCATTGCAGAAAGCTGAGCCCCAAGACCACAAGATTTCTGCAGTATAAGCCATATCAGTTGACTGAGATAAAAAGACATCACAGTGATAGCTACTCTAAGACTACCACCGAATCAAACATTCAACGGCAGTCTCGGGGACTACACCCAGTGGGTGCACTTAGCGTGCCCCCACTGGTTTGAATAAACACTCGACATGGCCTGCCTAGCGCGAGAGTAAAAAAAAAGTTCTCAGACCATAGTCGACTGCCCGCAGTCAACCACGGTTTTGAGGACTACACCCAGTGGGTGCACTTAGCGTGCCCCACTGGTTCTGGTTTCATTCGACCTGGTCCGTCCAGACCGAGTGACAAAATTGAGATTCTCAGACCACAGTCGACTGCCCGTAGTCAACTATGGTCTCGGGGACTACACCCAGTGGGTGCACTAAGAGTGCCCCCACTAGTTCAAAGATTCAATTCAAGACGACTCAAATTGCCTCATACAACTTCATAACAGTCACACCCAGTGGGTGATCGGATGAGAAGTATGATCAATCAGGAATCAACTAACCTGGACATTGGTCTGCAGAGCTGCTCCGGCGTTGAAGGCCACCTGACTGGCCTCATGTACCACTTTCATTTGCCCCATCACAAGGTTCAACTGAAGAAGAGCTTCTTTGGCGCCAGCCGGTGGGTCGTCCGGAGTCTGATAAGCAGTGAAAAGTGATGACGGCAGAGCAGTCGGTATTGGCGCAGCAGAAGTCTGAGCAGCTGATCCTGATGGGCAATCAGTCGACAGCGAGATAGCGAAAGTGACGTTGGTACGTGCTGGATCTGTCGATCGCTCGACTGCCGTCTCAGGCATCTTAGTCGACTGAGGAACCTGGACCTCAGGCGTCTTCCCGCTCAGTTCCGCTTCCCTCCTCCTCCTTCCCCTCAACGGTACTTCTTCTTCATCGTCCGGGAGCACAACAACGTCTCGTGGTGCTGCAACAGACAGAGAAAGTCAAAGAGATAGCTGACAAACAATCCAGTCGTCCAAATAAATTCGAGTCGGGCAGACTTACTGGCTTTGGAGGTAGCGGCATCGGCGGTTTCCTCGTCGACTGGAGTCTTGTCGATATCCATATCAGTCGCAGCCGAGGCCGGGCTGTAAAGATTCAGCATCCACTCGGTCAGTACAAGAGAATCGGTCAGAACAAGAAAATATAGGGAGAACATTTACCCAGAAGCAACAGGAACGTCCATCTTGATTTTAGGCAGGGTCTTCCGAGCCTTCGAAGGATTGATCTTGGGCTGCTTGGTGACCTTCTCAGCCAATTCTGGAGTCGAAGACCGAGCGCGCTTTTGAGATGGAGCGCTCGAGGCCACAGCCTTGCCGCGCCTGCCCGCGGGATCATGGTGCCACTTGGATCGACGTTCGGAACGAGGTGGTGAGTCGGCTACCTCCTCGTCGTCCGACTCATCACTCTCATCTTCATCACCGTCGGTTGGTGACTCCCACTCGCCGCTCTCCTCCGCGTTGTCCTCACCTTCATGGTCCTGCTCCAGAGCTTGCTCGCCATTGGGCATTGATTACATGTCTGTATAAATCTACAAAACAAGGAGCCGAGTGGAAATCAGTCGAATCAACAAACAGTCGGAAAACACATCCAAATTCAATCAAGTGTAGTGGCCAAACCTTGTCTGGCTGGTTGCTTTCGCTGAAAGGTTTGACCCTCCTGGCACCCCTAGGGTTGTCCTTATTCCCGGTGATGCCCCTCAACCACTCGGCCACTGTTTTGGCCTCCACCTCCTCCGGATGAACCCGAGCGGTATCACTAGCTCCGGAGTACATCCACATGGAGTGGTCGCGAGCTTGGAGTGGTTGAATGCGTCGACTGAGGAACACCTCCAGTAGATCCATGCCGGTGACACCTTGGTTGATCAGTTGAACTACTCTCTCGACCAACATGCCCGTCTCCGGCTTCTCCGCGGCGGTCACTTTCAACAAAGATGGAGTTTGAACACGATCAAGAGAGAAAGGGGGAAATCCAGTCGACTGGTCCGGTGTCGCAATATCCTGGCAATAGAACCAGGTCGACTGTCAGCCCCTGACTGACTCAGGAAGAGTCATCGAAGGGAAGGAACTCCTCTTCCTCTTCTGAATACCCAGACCCCCACACATCTGGATAACATGGGTTTTCTCGTCGTTCAAGTTCGCTTTCTTCACTGTTTGGGAGCGGATGGTGAAAATGTGCTTGAAAAGACCCCAGTGCGGTCGACACCCCAGAAAATTCTCGCACATGGACACGAATGCGGCTAGGTATGTGATGGTGTTGGGAGTGAAATGATGGAGTTGAGCCCCGAAGAAATTCAAGAAACCTCGAAAGAAGGGGTGTGGAGGAAGCGAGAAACCGCGGTCGACATGGGTGGCAAGCAGAACACACTCACCCGGTTGCGGCTGTGGCTCCGTTTCCCCCTCCGGCAGCCGCGCGGACCCATGGACGATCAACCCTGACTCGGTCATATCGTCCAAGTCCTCCTGCTGAAGCGAGGAACGGATCCAATCTCCCTGGATCCAACCCCGTGGCAGCCCCGAGCGCGATGAAGATCCCCGATTCGTCTTCTTGCCTTCCGCCGCCCCCGTCGCCTTTTTCGCGCGCTCCAGCGCCGCCGTTTTCTCCTTCCCCATGGCGGCGGAGCGGAGGCGTCGAGAGTGGAGAAGTCGGATGGGGTGAAAGAGCGAGAGGAAGAAGAAAGAGAATGGACACGCACAGTGCGGACGCCTTGGCCTCGCCGCTTTTAAAGGCCCACTTCCGAGTGGCTGACGCGTGAGTCCAGGCGATCCTGTCAAATCCCGCAATAGTCGTACACGGGATACGTGGCGAAAAAGGTGGCGCAGAAATCGAATCGTCCTTTTTATCCACTCCGCTTACCACGGCACGCTCCGCCTGGCGCGCTTTCACCGAAATTTTGAATCCCACGAAATCCGGGATCCTCTGCAACCGATCACGCCAAAGATTTCGCGTCAAAGACAACACTCGGCAGGCGACATTATAAAAACCAATCGGCAATTCCTGAATCGATCAAGGCGACTGAAACGAAGCCGAAGTACCAACACTAGCCTCTGTTCAGAGATGAGTTCTTGAGAAAGGCAAGAGTCAAAGCAAGATCAACTTCAACCTTCTTTTCACTCGGACCTCAATCCATTCGGGGGCTAATGATGAGGACACAGACCTAGGGTAGGGCGATAGGCCTGACCTATACGTACTACCTAAGGTCCTTATCCTAGAAGCAAAGAAGTTCAAGAGCAAATAGAGAGGGCTCAACAAAGGTGTCGAGTGCAATCCACTCGACCTACCATTCACTCGGAGATCTCTCCTTATTTAGGTCACTCGACCACTCAACCACTCGACGTGTAGAAGACCTAAAGCCACTCTGCGCAACAACGGTCGGACGTTTACTCATAGACTTAATGATCATTTATATCACTTTATTATTGACGTTACCTGTAACACTCTCACCTTATGTACATTGAATCCTGTGTAACAAAGGGGAGCTGGGATCCTGGCGCACTCTATATAAGCCATCCCCTCCTCTGAGACAAGGGTTCGCACCCCCTATAACACACACACGCATATAATCCAGTCGACCGCCTCCGGGCTCCGAGACGTAGGGCTGTTACTTCCTCCGAGAAGGGCCTGAACTCGTAAAACTCTTGCGTACAACTTCTCGATAGCTAGGATCTTGCCTCTACATCCCTACCCCCCATTCTACTGTCAGACGTAGAACCACGACACTATGTCCATGGCTCACGCTCATGTATTGCGTGAAAGTTGAAAATGTTTGAGAACGTCAAAAGTATGAAACAATTGCTTGACTTGTCATCGGGGTTGTGCATGATGTGAAT
This sequence comes from Triticum aestivum, assembly GCF_018294505.1. Lineage (NCBI taxonomy): Eukaryota > Viridiplantae > Streptophyta > Magnoliopsida > Poales > Poaceae > Triticum > Triticum aestivum. The sequence continues at coordinate 499,081,832 of NC_057814.1, read as the reverse complement.
ATTTTGTGTGGTGAAGATGGAGCATAGCCAGACTATATGATTTTGTAGGGATAACTTTCTTTGGCCATGTTATTTTGAAAAGACATGATTGCTTTATTAGTATGCTTGAAGTATTATTGTCTTAATGTCAAATGATAGACTATTCCTTTGAATCACTCGTGTCTTAATATTCATGCCATGATTAGATTATGTGATCAAGATTATGCTAGGTCGCATTCCACATGAAAAATTATCTTTTTTATTATTTACCTACTCGAGGACGAGCAGGAATTAAGCTTGGGGATGTTGATACGTCTCCGTCGTATCTATAATTTTTGATTGTTCCATGCCAATATTATACAACTTTCATATACTTTTGGCAACTTTTTATACTATTTTTGGGACTAACATATTAATCCAGTGCCAGTGCCAGTTCCTGTTTGTTGCATGTTTTTTGGTTCGCAGAAAACCTGTCACGACCGGTTTTTCAATAAACTAATTATTGAGAGACCAATCCCTTTTACGGACCAGCGAGGAAGAATTCCTTCTCACTGGTAGACAATATCTTGGTCACAGAAGGAAAATACCAGGAGTACTAAATATAATACAAGGTTGAGCAGAGACTGCCCAACAATTTATTACACGCACGCCGCTAAAACAAGACGGCGGATAGGGTGGCAAACTACTAACTCACGATAATAACGGTGGTGGAAATATCATCGCGAAGCGAGTGATATGATTCCAGAAGACTACAACTCTTCGAGCGTCGGAGTGAGGCTCGAGAAGACTTATTGCGGGTGGCGGAAGCGTAAACAATACAAGTGACCAAAATCCGGGATCGCGCAGGACTGACTGGGACTCCTCTAGGCATCGGACGCGCTATCAAACTCTTCATCCAAGAGATCGCCTTCGTCAACATCTGGCCAAATCAACAAGCCAGGTGAGTACTATGAAAGTACTCGCAAGACAATTCGGACATAAGATATAACAAATGTAAACATGAAGTACATGAATAAGTTAACTAGCACGATCAGACATAGAGGTAGTAAATGCTGGGTGCCAAGCGAGGGTCTGAATGACGCCTCGAGCGGAAACTGCAGAATAGTAATACTGGTGCCAAGCGAGTGTCTGAAAGACTCCTCGAGCGGAAAATGCGGGATAATAATGCTGGTGCCAAACGAGTGTCTGAAAGACTCCTCGAGAGGAAAATGCAGAATAATAATGCCACAGTAGGGCGTCGAGGCGACACCACATAAAGGGCTTGCAACAGAAAATAAAGACAGTGCATGCCACAGTCGGACGTCTGAGCGACATCACATAAAGGGCTTATATTTAAAGTAAGAAACAGGTACACGCCACAGTCGGACGTCTGCGCGACGTCACATAAAGGGCTTATATCACAGCTCAATAATACAATCGTTCGGGAACATAAATTATCACAAGCATGCGACAAATATAAAGTTAGTCCATCCACAGGAATAACCATAAAACTGGATTTACCACTTGAGCTTGTTCACCGGGGACAAGTTTTTCACACGGATAGATATGGATATAATGTTTACACTACTTGATCATGGATACGATGATTTGGAAAGAATTGACTCTACAGAGTTTGTACTTAACCACAGCCAACGGATTTCAGTAGTCACGGGGACTAGTTCCGTCTACGGTGTTTTGGAAGAAACACGTCTAACCAGTACACACCCAATTCAACCATCCGAAGCCAGGGATCACCCTCGGCAACATTCAAGAAAAACCTTGAGACGGGGAGGCTACAACCTCGCGTAGCATGGGATCAAATTTCTATACGCGCGCTTTAAGGGGGTACCCCCCCTCTCGGTCCCAACCGGAAACACCCATGCCCCCTGACCGGATGACTGGCTTTAATCCTGGGCCAAGGTACCATCATCCCGGCCTCTCTGTTTGGTGTGTACACGGAAAGAGGTTACCAACTTACTAAACCGCATCTTGGCAATGAGACATGTGGTAGCACGGAAGGGGGAAAGAACGGTAACACGGCTCCAACCATGTTAACGTCGGAAAAGTCGGATGACGCAAGGCTGGTATGCTACAACAGTACCACCTTGCTGCCCTTCATGTCACCACATGGTTAGGCCATCTCTCATCAGAGATCATCGCAACTTTGGAACATGCGGGAAAAGAACGATAACGTAGCTCCAACCACGTTAACGTCGGAGAAAGTCGGATGACGCAAGGCTGGTATGCTACAACAGTACCACCTTGCTGCCCTTCATGTCACCACATGATTAGGCCATCTCTCACCAGAGATCATCACGACTTTGGAACAACCGGGTAGTTGCCTTACCAGCAACGAGGTATTTACCGACACTCATATGCCGCGCACAAACTTTCACGCAAACATGCAAAACACCTGTCATATCAAATGTTCAAAACATGCTTGCCTGGTTCGGAGAAGTCAGAGTCTAGCTCGGCGAAGCTCGCGGCTCCTTCACCTCTTCCGGAACCTACGGCAATCACGAAACGGGTACTAACGTGAAAACCAACACATGCACAGAAACTTTTCCAAATATTTTTCAAATAAATCCCATAAAAAACTAGACAAAATTTTAAGATTGTCAGAAAAAGAATCACTCAAAAATACCTTTTTATTAAAAAGTTATAAAGGTTTCTGTCCAGGGACTTATCTGTAATGAAACAGAAAGTTCCAGGGTTTTAACTGAGAAAACAGAAAACGCTTCGGTTGGGAATGCGCAAGCGCAAAGGAGAAAACGTATTTGCCCGAAGGCGTCAACAGAAAACGGTTCAAAGGAGAATAGAATAGAGGCTGACAGGCGGGGTCCACCTGTCAGGTTTAAAAAGCTCGCCGACGCCCGAAGACTGCGGTGGACGCCGGCGTCGAACCACGGCGAGTTAGGAGAAACGGAGGGTACCAAGAGCTTCAGCGTCTTCTTCCGCGTCGGTGGGTGGTGGACTCGTCCAACGGGGAGCACCACGTCGACGACGACACTATCTCCGGCGGACGGCGGCTCGGGTGAGGATGGGGAACTCCGGTGGAGGGCTGCAAGCTACAAATTGAGATGCGGGTCAGAACGAGGGATGCAAGGTGAAGCTACTGGCAAGAGAATGGAGGCGGAGGAGCGCACACGGGGGCGAATCGGGCTGGATCCCGTGGCGGGTCGCGGCGGCCGGAGTCGAGGAAGGAGGCTTCCTCGGGGCTCTTCCAGTGGCTAGGCGTGCTCTAGGGGGAGTGTAGGGATGGTGGGTGCTCGAGTTGAAGCTCGGGGCCTCTGTTTATAGGCAGATCGACGGGGTGGCCGTGAACGGAGAATCTCCGGCGAACGATTACGGCGGAGCAGTGGATTGGCAGGTGGTTTGAGCGGCCAGGCAGCATCAGTGGAGGTCACTGGAGTCGTTTCACAGCTAAACGGGGTCGGTCTTGGCGTAATGGCGTCGGTCCACGATGAGGTGACCGCACGGGCTCAACGGCGGCAGAGAGTGCGCTCTGCGCCCTGCGGTTCACGACGAGAGCGGCAGCGCATTCGGGGGAGTGGAAGGCCACGCGGCGAGCTCCGGTGGTTTGGGCGGCGCTGGGTGGCGTCGCCGGCGCCGTGTCTCCCGCTGGCGTCCGCAAAGCCGCCGCCGGCGTCGGTCACGGGGCGGCGCACCTTCTGCTGCTTGTCGCCAACGCCCGCAAGGCGCCAGGTGTTCGTGCGGTGCAGGAACAAGGGGGAGGGGACGAGGAGCAAGGCGACGCGGTGGCACTGGCGAGATCGACGTCCTTCTCTGAAGAAAACGACAGCAAGCCACTGACTGAATCTCTGAATTTTCTGAACTTGACATAGACAGTGCACTGCAGGTGTTCGACAGGAGGATTTTGAAATGAGATAAATTTTTCTGGAGCTGTAACTTGGTGAGGTGACCACTCAATGCACCCAGAGGCTGCCTGATTTTACTTGGAATTTTTGGAGAAGGTTTTGAATGAATTTCACCAAATTTGACAAATCTGGTCCAAACTTGCAGCAGATGTAGTTTGAAAATTTTGAACTGAAGACCAGTGGATCTTCATGGTTCTTGGTTGAGGGTTCAAAGGACTAGGGAGGAGAGTTGGTTTGGTGGAAAAAATCAAAACAGAAAATGGAGTTCCTTTGCAAATCTCCAAGTGCTAGAAAAGGAGGCAGAAAACTATTTGAATAGAATATAAATGGAAATAATCACATGGGGAGGTTCAACTTGCTGGATTTGATGCAAATCATGATCCAAAGGTGAGGGAGGATTTAGGAGAGGGGATTTGCACTAAGGCCAAGGTAAGAGAGAAAAGTTGAAAGTGGCAAAGGAGTTTTCCAAAAGCCATAGTGCATTTCCAAAAAGATTTTCAAAAGTTATTTTCCCCAAATGAAAAACATTTTGTCTTGAGTCCAAATGAAAAGCAAGAACCTCCAAGACCAGGGACAGATCTTGGGTGGGTCCAAATAAAACTTTTTCCATAAAGAAAAAAAATATTTGAGAGTGAGAGTTCTCTTAAAGAAATTTTTTTGATCACTCCCCTCAAGTCAAATAAAAGCCTTTTGGAAAAATCCAAATAAAAACTTGGGTGTCGCAACACCTACCCCCTTAGGAAAAATCTCGTCCTCGAGATTTCTGCTGATCCTCAAATAGGTATGGATACTCTGCCCGGAGGAAATCTTCCCTTTCCCATGTGGCTTCATCCTCAGTGTGGTTGCTCCACTGAACCCTGAAAAATTTCGTCGTTTTCTGACGGGTCCTCCGTTCAGACTCTTCTAAAATCTTTACCGGTCTTTCTCTGTAGGTGAGATCTAGCTGCATATCAATGTCCTCTTGAGGTACATGTTTCTCCGGGTTTCTCACGCATTTCCTCAACTATGAGACGTGGAATACGTCATGGACGTCTGACAGCTCCTTGGGTAGGTCTAGTTGGTAGGCTACCGTGCCTCTTCGTGCCTTCACACAAAATGGTCCAATAAATCTTGGGGCTAGCTTCCCCTTTATTTTGAACCGTTGCAGACCCCTCATAGGAGATACTCGGAGGTATACGGAATCACCGGGTTCAAAGCTGACCTCACGATGCTTCTGATCATAGTAGCTCTTTTGTCGGCTCTGTGCTGTCTTGAGTCTGTCCCTGATTTGTTTAACTTTTTCCTCGGCCTCTTTAAGCATGCCTGGGCCGAAGATACGGCTGTCCCCTGTTTCTGACCAATTCAGTGGGGTACGACACCTCCGTCCGTACAATGCTTCAAAGGGTGCCATTTGCAAGCTGGCTTGGTAACTATTGTTGTAAGAAAATTCGGCATATGGCAAACTCTCTTCCCAACTGGACCCATAGGTGAGCACACAGGCTCTTAGCATATCCTCTAGGATTTGGTTTACACGTTCCGTTTGTCCATCAGTCTGAGGGTGGTATGCTGTACTGAAAGCTAGTTGTGTGCCCAGAGCTTGTTGTAGGTGATCCCAAAATTTGGAGACGAATTGGGTGCCTCGGTATGATATTATAGTCTTTGGGACTCCATGCAAGCAAACTATACGAGATAGATAAAGTTTTGCCAGTCTTTGTGTGGAGTAGGTAGTCTTCACGGGAATGAAATGAGCAACCTTGGTTAGTCGGTCTGTGATGACCCATATGGCGTCATTCCCACGTTGTGATCGGGGTAGTCCAACGATGAAATCCATTCCTATTTCATCCCATTTCCACTCCGGTATTCTGTTTGGCTGGAGTAGCCCTGCTGGCTTTTGATGCTCGGCCTTGATGCGCTGACATGAATCGCAACAAGCAATAAATGTGGCTATATCTCTTTTCATACCGTGCCACCAAAATCTTTCCTGAATGTCCTTGTACATTTTGGTTCCTCTAGGATGGATCGAGTATGGAGCGGTGTGGCTTTCGGTTAAGATTTGTTGCTTGAGTTCCTCAATGTTTGGTACGCAAAGCCTGTCTCCGTACCATAGTGTCCCTTCACTGTCAGTGACGAACTCTGAAGCCTTACCAAGGTTCATTTTCTTCTTTATGCCTTCGATGCTGGGATGTCCCTGTTGAGCCTTCTTGATTTGTTCCACCAGGGTGGGTTGTATCTCCAGATTTGATACGGTGCCCTCGGAGACTAACATCATGTTGAGCCTAGCGAACTCTCGCTGAAACTCAGGCCTCAAATCTTGCTGACCGTCATTGTCCGGGCTGGGGTTTCGACTAAGGGCATCGGCTACTACATTTGCTTTCCCTGGGTGGTAGTGAATGCCGACGTCATAGTCTTTGACCAGTTCCAACCAGCGTCGTTGGCGTAAATTCAGCTCTGGCTGTGTGAAAATATATTTGAGGCTCTTATGGTCTGTATATATTTCACAACGATTTCCCAACAGAAAGTGCCTCCACTCCTTGAGTGCATGAATAACTGCTGCTAATTCCAAGTCATGTGTTGGGTAGTTTTCCTCATGTTTTCGCAGCTGCCTGGAGGCATATGCGACAACTTTGCCATCCTGCATTAGTACGCATCCGAGGCCTTTTCGGGACGCGTCACAATACACTTCAAAGCTCTTGTGTATGTCTGGCACAGTTAAGACCGGTGCGGTTGTCAGCTTCTTCTTGAGTTCTTGGAAGCTTTGCTCACATGCTTCCGTCCATACGAATTTCTTGTCCTTCTTGAGTAGCTGGGTCATAGGCTTCGCCACCGTGGAGAATCCTTCAATAAATCTCCTGTAATATCCGGCCATTCCTAGGAAACTCCGCACATCTGTGACGTTGGCGGGCGGCTTCCAGTCCAGTATGGCCTTGACCTTTTCTGGGTCTACGGCCACGCCTTCTTGGTTCAGTATATGGCCTAAGAAACCAACTTGTCTTAGCCAAAATTCGCATTTGCTAAACTTGGCGTACAACTGATGCTTCCTCAATTCTCCCAAAACAATTCTGAGGTGCTCAGCATGCTCTTCTGGTGTCCTTGAGTAAACCAGAATATCGTCAATGAATACCACCACAAATTTGTCCATGAATTTCATGAACACTTTGTTCATGAGGTGGACGAAATATGCGGGGGCGTTCGTTAGTCCAAAAGGCATCACTGTAAACTTGTATAACCCATATCTGGAAGTGTATGCTGTGTTGGGGATATCTTCTGTCCGTACTTTCAGTTGGTGATATCCCGATCTCAAATCAATTTTTGAGAATACCTTGGCTTGTGCGAGTTGGTCAAACAAATCATTTATCCGTGGCATTGGATATTTGTTTTTGATGGTGACCATATTGAGGGCTCGATAGTCTATGCACAGCCTCAGTGTCCCATCTTTCTTTTTGGCGAACAACACAGGCGAACCCCAAGGTGAGGAGCTGGCTCGTATAAACCCTTTGTCCAATAATTCCTTTATCTGTTTCTTCAACTCCACCAATTTTGAGGGTGCCATTCTATACGGCTTCTTATAGATGGGAGCGGTGCCAGGTGCTAGTTCAATGCTAAATTCTATCTCTCGGTCTGGTGGCATGCCTGGTAGTTCTACCAGGAACACATCAGGGAACTCGCATACCACTGGAACTTTTCTCAGTTCTGTAATGTCCATTTTGTTCAGTTTTGGTTTCTGGGATTGTGGCCTTTCTTGAGCGGAAACTCTTATAGCCTTGCCGTGATGGTGAGTGAGAATCACTGTCCGATTGAAACAGTCGATGAATCCTTTGTTGGTGGTCAACCAGTCCATCCCTAAAATGACATCCAGTCCTTTACTTTCCAACACGATGAGATTTGCGTGGAATTGTAGTCCTTCGAACTCAATGACCACTCCTTGGCAGTAACCCTGAGCGATTTGCTTATTTCCGGGGGACTTGATGATCATAGATTCTTCCAAGGGAAGTATCGGAAAACCATGTTGCGAAACAAAACTCTTCGAAACGAACGAATGGGAAGCTCCAGAATCAAACAAAACCGTGGCAGGTACTGTGTTGACAGGGAACGTACCGAGCACGATGTCTGGGGCATTCTGCGCTTCTTCCCTGGTCACATGGTTCAGGTGACCCTTCCTGTGGTTGTTGCTGGGGTTGAAGTTGTTGCGCTTGGGGGCGGGATTGTTTCCACCATTGTTCGGCTTGGGTGCCGAGTCTCTTGGCTTCGGGCACTGTTTAGCATAATGCCCTTGTTGACCACAAGCATAGCAGGTGACCCCTGGACGGTATGTGAACTCCTTGTCCCTGGCATGAAACTGTCCGACGGGCCTTGGCTCGGTAGTCGTGGATCTCCTTGCGTCTGTCCTTGGGACCTCAGTCTTGCCTCGGTTGCTGCGGGCAAGAGTCGTCTTGTCCCTCTTCCGCTTACGGATATCTTCCAGATTACGACGCTCATTCTCCAAGGTGATGGCCTTGTCCACCAGCGTCTTAAAATCCGGAAAGGTGTGCACAATCAGTTGGCATTTCAGTGCTGGTGCCAGTCCGTCCAGGAATTTTTCCATCTTCTTGCTTTCTGTCATGTGCTCGTCGTAGGCATAACGAGACAGCTGGGTGAACTGACCATTGTACTCTGTCACTGACATGCCTCTTTGCTTCAGGTCAACAAACTCTCTCTTCTTGATCTTTAGGATGCTTCTGGGGATGTGTGCCCCACGGAAGCCTTCCTTGAATTCTTCCCAGGTGATGTTGTGTTCCCTGGGATGCATGTGTAGGAAGTTTTCCCACCATGCTGCGGCTGCTCCAGTAAGGTAGTGTGGTGCATAAAGCACCTTCTCATGATCTGAGCACTGAGCAATAATCAGTTTCCTTTCAATCTCACGAAGCCAATCATCGGCTTCCAGCGGCCTATCGGTGTGAGCAAAAGTTGAGGGGCGAGTCTTCTGTAACTCAGATAACTTGGAATGTGGTTGATAGGGTTCACGGTGGTTTCCCATATTGATGACATGGTTCATCATCTCTTGGTGCTGTTGCTGGCTTTGCTCGAAGAGACGACATACTTGAGACAGTGCTGCTTTGCTGTCCTGTTGGCTGGACTGACCCTGAGTGAAATTGTTGCTGGTCTGTGTCCCGTAAACCTCTTCTGGCTGATTGGGCATGGAGCGAGTCCACGGGCGAGACATTTTTCCAGTCTGGGGTATTATTTGCAAAACCCATGAGAAAAAACTGTGTAGTACAAGAAAAATCTCGCAAAGGCAATAATCAAAAGGCTTCAAGGTTTTCAAAGAAACACAAATGATTTTTCATGGAGAAGTGCTTAACATAAAACTTACATGCGAAACGCAAACACAGGATACAGCACTCAGGATGCGCGTACACAATCCTGACATGTTATTTAAAACTAGCGTACTACTCCGGAAGGCAGCAAACACACCAATACAAACTAGCGTACAGATAAAACAGCACATCATACAGGCAGACATAACACACGGCTACTCGGTGCTCTCAGTCGGAGATGGTGAAGATCTCCTTCCCCTTGCCGATGGCAAGGCTCAGCGGTCCAGGAGAGTCAACCTCCACCTCCTCTCTAGCTGGCTCCTGGCGCGTGACGCTGCGCTGCGGTGATGGTGCGGGGGCGACTGGTGGTAGAGCGTGTGCGGCAGGCGGTGCGGCTCTGACTGGAGTAGGAGCGATGACTCGGTCGAACTCCTCAGTGGTAGGCAGACGGCGAGCAGTGGCCAAAACGGCCGGTGCATACGAGGCTGAAGACGAGACGAATGTCAGAGGCGGCGCTGTGTGGAGAAGCTCCTTCCTGCTGGCAGGACCGCCCCGGACTAAGTCCATGCGGGCAGCCACCAGATCATCTACGAGGTTGTCGAAAGACTCCTCCAGAGCCTTGAGATACTCCACAACCATCTCGATGGCTTCATCTCTTTCTCCCCGATGGCAGGCGAACGCATAGTGGCTGGTGTAGGGCACATGGCATGGAAGGTAGCGGTAGCGACGAGTCTTCATCGTAGGAAGGATATCCCGAAGGCGAGCTATCGCCTCGCGGGCAGCCATCTGCATGGCATGCCTCTCCGTAGGCATGGCCCTTCCCACAAAACAGAAGTGGCGGGCAGCAGAACGTCCTCCCTTGAATTGCACCACGGCTTGGTGCATAGACACGTCGTCACTGAGCTTGTGTTGATAGAGTGTGAACTCCGGGCGAGCTGCTGGCCCGATCGCGAGCTTGGTGATGGAGACGAGGAGCTTGACAAACCCCTCGGGCACGTTGGTGAACACTCGATTCTCACAGCTACTGCCAGCCATCTACAAAAGTAGGCAAAAATTCTGAGTAGTCATGTCATAAATTTATGATGACCAACAGAAAATAGCTACAATTGCAAAATGCTGAAAAAGCACAAAAGACGCTAATAACCGATTAGCGATCGCACCTAGTGGCTTCCTAAAGTCAGCCTGGCTCTGATACCAAGCTTGTCACGACCGGTTTTTCAATAAACTAATTATTGAGAGACCAATCCCTTTTACGGACCAGCGAGGAAGAATTCCTTCTCACTGGTAGAGAATATCTTGGTCACAGAAGAAAAATACCAGGAGTACTAAATATAATACAAGGTTGAGCAGAGACTGCCCAACAATTTATTACACGCACGCCGCTAAAACAAGACGGCGGATAGGGTGGCAAACTACTAACTCACGATAATAACGGTGGTGGAAATATCATCGCGAAGCGAGTGATATGATTCCAGAAGACTACAACTCTTCGAGCGTCGGAGTGAGGCTCGAGAAGACTTATTGCGGGTGGCGGAAGCGTAAACAATACAAGTGACCAAAATCCGGGATCGCGCAGGACTGACTGGGACTCCTCTAGGCATCGGACGCGCTATCAAACTCTTCATCCAAGAGATCGCCTTCGTCAACATCTGGCCAAATCAACAAGCCAGGTGAGTACTATGAAAGTACTCGCAAGACAATTCGGACATAAGATATAACAAATGTAAACATGAAGTACATGAATAAGTTAACTAGCACGATCAGACATAGAGGTAGTAAATGCTGGGTGCCAAGCGAGGGTCTGAATGACGCCTCGAGCGGAAACTGCAGAATAGTAATACTGGTGCCAAGCGAGTGTCTGAAAGACTCCTCGAGCGGAAAATGCGGGATAATAATGCTGGTGCCAAACGAGTGTCTGAAAGACTCCTCGAGAGGAAAATGCAGAATAATAATGCCACAGTAGGGCGTCGAGGCGACACCACATAAAGGGCTTGCAACAGAAAATAAAGACAGTGCATGCCACAGTCGGACGTCTGAGCGACATCACATAAAGGGCTTATATTTAAAGTAAGAAACGGGTACACGCCACAGTCGGACGTCTGCGCGACGTCACATAAAGGGCTTATATCACAGCTCAATAATACAATCGTTCGGGAACATAAATTATCACAAGCATGCGACAAATATAAAGTTAGTCCATCCACAGGAATAACCATAAAACTGGATTTACCACTTGAGCTTGTTCACCGGGGACAAGTTTTTCACACGGATAGATATGGATATAATACACTACTTGATCATGGATACGATGATTTGGAAAGAATTGACTCTGCAGAGTTTGTACTTAACCACAGCCAACGGATTTCAGTAGTCACGGGGACTAGTTCCGTCTACGGTGTTTTGGAAGAAACACGTCTAACCAGTACACACCCAATTCAACCATCCGAAGCCAGGGATCACCCTCGGCAACATTCAAGAAAAACCTTGAGACGGGGAGGCTACAACCTCGCGTAGCATGGGATCAAATTTCTATACGCGCGCTTTAAGGGGGTGCCCACCTCTCGGTCCCAACCGGAAACACCCATGCCCCCTGACCGGATGACTGGCTTTAATCCTGGGCCAAGGTACCATCATCCCGGCCTCTCTGTTTGGTGTGTACACGGAAAGAGGTTACCAACTTACTAAACCGCATCTTGGCAATGAGACATGTGGTAGCACGGAAGGGGGAAAGAACGGTAACACGGCTCCAACCATGTTAACATCGGAAAAGTCGGATGACGCAAGGCTGGTATGCTACAACAGTACCACCTTGCTGCCCTTCATGTCACCACATGGTTAGGCCATCTCTCATCAGAGATCATCGCAACTTTGGAACATGCGGGAAAAGAACGATAACGTAGCTCCAACCACGTTAACGTCGGAGAAAGTCGGATGACGCAAGGCTGGTATGCTACAACGGTACCACCTTGCTGCCCTTCATGTCACCACATGATTAGGCCATCTCTCACCAGAGATCATCACGACTTTGGAACAACCGGGTAGTTGCCTTACCAGCAACGAGGTATTTACCGACACTCATATGCCGCGCACAAACTTTCACGCAAACATGCAAAACACCTGTCATATCAAATGTTCAAAACATGCTTGCCTGGTTCGGAGAAGTCGGAGTCTAGCTCGGCGAAGTTCGCGGCTCCTTCACCTCTTCCGGAACCTACGGCAATCACGAAACGGGTACTAACGTGAAAACCAACACATGCACAGAAACTTTTCCAAATATTTTTCAAATAAATCCCATAAAAAACTAGACAAAATTTGAAGATTGTCAGAAAAAGAATCACTCAAAAATACCTTTTTATTAAAAAGTTATAAAGGTTTCTGTCCAGGGACTTATCTGTAATGAAACAGAAAAGTTCCAGGGTTTTAACTGAGAAAACAGAAAACGCTTCGGTTGGGAATGCGCAAGCGCAAAGGAGAAAACGTATTTGCCCGAAGGCGTCAACAGAAAACGGTTCGAAGGAGAATAGAATAGAGGCTGGCAGGCGGGGTCCAACTGTCAGGTTTAAAAAGCTCGCCGGCGCCCGAAGACTGCGGTGGACGCCGGCGTCGAACGACGGCAATTTAGGAGAAACGGAGGGTACCAAGAGCTTCAGCGTCTTCTTCCGCGTCGGTGGGTGGTGGACTCGTCCAACGGGGAGCACCACGTCGACGGCGACACTATCTCCGGCGGACGGCGGCTCGGGTGAGGATGGGGAACTCCGGTGGAGGGCTGCAAGCTACAAATTGAGGTGCGGGTCAGAACGAGGGATGCAAGGTGATGCTACTGGCAAGAGAATGGAGGCGGAGGAGCGCACACGGGGGCGAATCGGGCTGGATCCCGTGGCGGGTCGCGGCGGCCGGAGTCGAGGAAGGAGGCTTCCTCGGGGCTCTTCTAGTGGCTAGGCGTGCTCTAGGGGGAGTGTAGGGATGGTGGGTGCTCGAGTTGAAGCTCGGGGCCTCTATTTATAGGCAGATCGACGGGGTGGCCGTGAACGGAGAATCTCCGGCGAGCGATTACGGCGGAGCAGTGGATTGGCAGGTGGTTTGAGCGGCCAGGCAGCATCAGTGGAGGTCACTGGAGTCGTTTCACAGCTAAACGGGGTCGGTCTTGGCGTAATGGCGTCGGTCCACGGTGAGGTGACCGCACGGGCTCAACGGCGGCAGAGAGTGCGCTCCGCGCCCTGCGGTTCACGACGAGAGCGGCAGCGCATTCGGGGGAGTGGAAGGCCACGTGGCGAGCTCCGGTGGTTTGGGCGGCGCTGGGTGGCGTCGCCGGCGCCGTGTCTCCTGCTGGCGTCCGCAAAGCCGCCGCCGGCGTCGGTCACGGGGCGGCGCACCTTCTGTTGCTCGTCGCCGACGCCCGCAAGGCGCCAGGCGTTCGTGCGGTGCAGGAACAAGGGGGAGGGGACGAGGAGCAAGGCGACGCGGTGGCACTGGCGAGATCGACGTCCTTCTCTGAAGAAAACGACAGCAAGCCACTGACTGAATCTCTGAATTTTCTGAACTTGACATAGACAGTGCACTGCAGGTGTTCGACAGGAGGATTTTGAAATGAGATAAATTTTTCTGGAGCTGTAACTTGCTGAGGTGACCACTCAATGCACCCAGAGGCTGCCTGATTTTACTTGGAATTTTTGGAGAAGGTTTTGAATGAATTTCACCAAATTTGACAAATCTGGTCCAAACTTGCAGCAGATGTAGTTTGAAAATTTTGAACTGAAGACCAGTGGATCTTCATGGTTCTTGGTTGAGGGTTCAAAGGACTAGGGAGGAGAGTTGGTTTGGTGGAAAAAATCAAAACAGAAAATGGAGTTCCTTTGCAAATCTCCAAGTGCTAGAAAAGGAGGCAGAAAACTATTTGAATAGAATATAAATGGAAATAATCACATGGGGAGGTTCAACTTGCTGGATTTGATGCAAATCATGATCCAAAGGTAAGGGAGGAGTTAGGAGAGGGGATTTGCACTAAGGCCAAGGTAAGAGAGAAAAGTTGAAAGTGGCAAAGGAGTTTTCCAAAAGCCATAGTGCATTTCCAAAAAGATTTTCAAAAGTTATTTTCCCCAAATGAAAAACATTTTGTCTTGAGTCCAAATGAAAAGCAAGAACCTCCAAGACCAGGGACAGATCTTGGGTGGGTCCAAATAAAACTTTTGCCATAAAGAAAAAAAATATTTGAGAGTGAGAGTTCTCTTAAAGAAAAAATTCTGATCACTCCCCTCAAGTCAAATAAAAGCCTTTTGGAAAAATCCAAATAAAAACTTGGGTGTCACAAAACCCATACCAAATGGAGTCCAAACGGGATAAAAACTGACGGAGGTTTTATTTGGAATATTTATGATTTTTGTGAAGAAGAATCAACGCAAGACGATGCCCGAGGGGGCCATGAGGTAGGGAGCGTGCCCTGGGCCCTCGTGGCCACCCCGTAAGGCGGTTGGTGCCCTTCTTTCGCCGCAAGAAAGCTAATATCCGGATAGAGATCGTGTCCAAAATTCAGCCCAATCGGAGTTGCGGATCTCTGGGAATTTAAGAAATGGTGAAAGGGCAGAATCAGGGAACGCAGAAACAGAGAGAGAGACAGATCCAATCTCGGAGGGGCTCTCGCCCCTCCCACGCCATGGAGACCATGGACCAGAGGGGAAACCCTTATCCCATCTAGGGAGAAGGTCAAGGAAGAAGAAGGAGGGGGGCTCTCTCCCCCTCGCTTCCGGTGGCACCGGAACGCCGCCGGGGCCATCATCATCACCGCAATCTACACCAACAACTTCACCGCCGTCATCACCAACTCTTCCCCCCTCTATGCAGCGGTGTAACCCCTCTTTTACCCACTGTACCCTCTACTTGAACATGGTGCTTTATGCTTCATATTATTATCCAATGATGTGTTGCCATCCTATGATGTCTGAGTAGATTTTTGTTGTCCTATCGGTAATTGGTGAATTGCTATGATTGGTTTAATTTGCTTGTGGTTATGTTGCTATCCTTTGGTGCCCATCATATGAGCGCGCGCGTGGACCACACCATAGGGTTAGTTGTATGTTGATAGGACTATGTATTGGAGGGCAAGAGTGACAGAAGCTTCAACCTAGCATAGAAATTGATGCATACGGGATTGAAGGGGGACCAATATATCATAATGCTATGGTTGGGTTTTACCTTAATGAACGTTAGTAGTTGCGGATGCTTGCTAATAGTTCCAATCATAAGTGCATAGAATTCCAAGTGAGGGATGACATGCTAGCAGTGGCCTCTCCCACATAAAACTTGCTATCGGTCTAGTAACGTAGTCAATTGCTTAGGGACAATTTCGCAACTCCTACCACCACTTTTCCACACTCGCTATACAAACGTTATTGTGTCTTTATCTAAGCAGCCCCTAGTTTTTATTTACACGCTCTTTATTATCTTGCAAACCTATCCCGTTACACCTACAAAGTACTTCTAGTTTCATACTTGTTCTAGGTAAAGCGAACGTTAAGCGTGCGTAGAGTTGTATCGGTGGTCGATAGAACTTGAGGGAATATTTGTTCTACCTTTAGCTCCTCATTGGGTTCGACACTCTTACTTATCGAAAGAGGCTACAATTGATCCCCTATACTTGTGGGTTAGCACTAATCAAGAGCACAATCACCAAGAACAGCTCCGGTCGCGTCAGGTCCCTCTGGCAGCGGGCCTGAGGCGCCGAGAGCCCGAGGATGCTCCTTCTGGCTTGACTAGAAGCTGCGCGGTGTTGCGCTCTGCCTCCCACGCCATGCCGGAGACGGCGGCCGAAGCGGTGCCGAGAGCTTAGTTGTTGCTGGATTTTCCTCCAGTAGCAGACAAGATGGACGAGTAGAGGACCACCATCCAAAGTCTCCTTGGATTTGTTGAGATCAACAAGCCGCCGTGCACGGAGCCATCACAGTACCCCCAAGCGAGGCCGGCAGCTTGCGTTGGTGACCAAGATGGGAGGATCACACCTACGATGCAGTCCCCTCCACGGTAGCCCGCTCAGGGGCGGCCACAACAAGCTCAACAACCCGAGGGTATTGATGATCATGATGAAGCGTCAATGGCTTCGTCTGATCCATGACTCCGGCAAGATCAACGACAAGTGTTGAGAGACTGGAGGAAGGAAGACGCCCGTGTCACCATTGAGCGGCATCGCGAGACACGCCGTCGGTCAGACAGGCGTAATGGTGCCGATATCGATGAGCCAGCTCCTAGTATTGGCGGGTACCTGCCTTACGAGGTAGGATGCCCAGCCTTCACTTGCGAGCCGCGACAAGTCCAATGGCCATCCTCTCGCACCTTCAAGCCTGACTTACCGGAGAAGTATGATGGGAAGCTGAACCGACAGAGTTTTTGGGCATCTACACGATTTCCATTCAAGCCGCCGGGGAAGGGATGAGAAAGTGCTTGCCAACTACTTCCCGTTGGCTCTCAAGCCGATCATGAGGTCCTGGCTAATGCACTTGCCGGAGGATTCCATCTCCTCTTGGGCAGATTTGTGCAAAGAGTTCGTGGGAAAGAGTTTGCGCAAATACCCGTAGAGGTTCAGCCGAGTATACCGCAACATTCCAAAGATACACCTGGCAGCTGTGATTGCCGCATTTCATACGAATGTGCGCAACCGCAGAATGCGGGCCAAGATGAACGTTCAGTTGCCCAAGACCACAAGCGAGCTCTACACGCTGGCGGATAAGTGTGCTCATGCTGACGAAGGGAGAAGACTTCCAGGGGAAGAGGTTGGCATCAAAGTCGATTCAGAGGATGACGACGACCCTGCCACCCCCAGGAAGAAGAACAAGAAACGCAACAAGAAGCGAAAGGAGAAAGCAGTAATGGACGTCGAGAGCGTCGGTGATCTTGGCGCTGGCAAGAAAGTAAAAACTGATACGCCCAACAAGGAAGCTGCTACATGCGCTGATTGTTGGGCTGCAGCGGCTGCTGAGAAAACCGGCAAGTCCGGCGGGCCATACTACAAGATCCACAAGACCAACACTACAAGACACATCCGTGACATTTTGGGCCGAAAGAAATTTTTTCTGTCATACTTATGACACTTCTATGACGATAAATGTGACAAAACCCGGTATCATCATAGATGTGGTGGGGTCCTACTTCTATGACAAACAATCATGACAGAAAATGGGCTTTTCGTCCTGGGCGGGCTGGAGACGCAGCTGCATAACATTCTTTGGGCCGTCCATGACAGAAAAAACCGCGGTAGAAGCGAGGGCGAGGAAAATATCGGGGCATTCCCGGTTAGGGTGGGTGGTCGGGGCCGAGCGATGCACGTTTCTCTCGTACACACACGCGCGTGGGTGCGAGGCGTTGGGCTCTAACTGAACCCGAGCGATTGCACTGCAGGCTACGCGTTACTGAACCCGAGCGATCGATCGATGACTGTTAACTGAACCCGATCGAGCGATTCCTTCGCTACTGCTGCTAACTGAAGCCGATCGATGCTGCCTCTAGATGAACAGTGAGTGTTGCTGGGGGGGGTTTGGATGAACAGTTCCTAGTGGGGGTGGATGAACAGGACCCCGTGGTGTTGCCTCTGGATGAACAGGACCCCGATCGATCGAGCCGGTTGGGGCAGGATGAACAGGACCCCGTGGAGGGCAGGATGAACAGTAGACGGTGGAGGGCTGGATGAACAGTAGATGGTGGAGGGGTGGTTGAACATGAGCCCGTGGAGAGGGCTGGTTGAACATTAGCCGGTGGAGCAGCGCATGGTGGAGGCTGGATGAACAGGAGCCCGTGGATGAACAGTCGCAGGTGGAGGCTGGAGGAGGTCGACAGTGGATGAACAGTAGCCCGTGGAGGCTGGAGGGGGTCGACGGTGGAGATGAACAGTATCCCGTGGAGTCCCGTTTTGCGGTACGCCACACCCCTCCCGATGAACAGGACCCCCGTTTCGACCGTAGCGCTCCAACACAAGTCCGTTTCCTCCGTTTTGCGGTCCGCCACACCCCTCCCGATCAACATGACCGCCGTTCCGACCGTAGGAGGTCCGTTTCCTCCGTTTTGCGATACGCCAGACCCCTCCCGATGAACAGGATCCCGTTTCGACCGTGGCCGGTCGAACACAAGGCCGTTTCCTCTGTTCTGCGGTATGCCAGGCCTCGTTTCCATCGGCTGTTCCGTCCAAGCCCTCCCGATGAACACGACGATGCATTCCGTTCCGACCCAGCCGGTTGGCTCCCCATGAACACGATGATGACGCAGTTTCTTTGTTCCGACCCAGCCATGTACACGAGCCCCCGTACGTATGCGCGAGTAGGCGTTCGAGACCCTGCCCGTATGTACGTACATGGCCGTATTTTCTTTCTTGCACACTGGCCGTTGTACGTACGTGTACATGCTACGTGCGCGCCTCTACTACGACACGTGCACGCCTCTACATCGACCAGTATGTATGTACACGTTCGCGACCAGAATGACAACGCTACGTACGCTTCGACCAGGTGGGTCCTGACTGGCAGGCACTTCCTTGCCTGCGATGATGTAGCTGGTGGGTCCCAGCAGTCTGGGGGCGAATCGTTTTTTTTTGCCCGGACGCACTTCCTTGCATGTGAAGATGTAGCTGGTAGGTCCCAGCAGTCAGGGGGAAATGTTTTTTTTGCGAAATATAGTTGCCCGTACGGTGGGTCCCTGCTGTCAGGTGGAGGAATAATTATTTTGCGCGTAATAAGGAGGCACTTCCTTGCGGCCGCCGTGGACCCAGCTGTCAGCCTCTCCACGTACAGTACTCTTCCGATGGAAGTCGTTCCTTGACCACGTTGACCACGCCGCACCGAGAGCACCAGGGCGGTGGACGACGGCGAGGCGTAGGAAGGGGACGACGCGGAGCCGGGGAACACGCGGCAGTGGAAGCCCGCGCGGAGAGGAGTACGAGGGTTCACTGGTTCGGCTGCGGTGCGAGGCTACCGTCGCCGCAGGGCCTGGCCAGCGGTGGGAATAGTTGGGGGCGGTGAGGCCTCTGCGGCAGCACAGCCAGCCACGGGAGGCAGGAGCATGCGGCACGACCGGCGCTGCTTTGGGCGGCTGGAGCAAGAAGACAAGAGGTTGAAGAAGCACTACGGCCGTTGGATGGACATCGTATGGTCACTGGAGCTAGAATCGTTCATATTGACTAAGTTGACAAAGCACTCCGTCCCCATTAACTTAGTAGGCCCACAAGTCAGCCTCCCACCAAGGTGGGTCCCAACTAGCAGGGGGAGTATTCATTTTTTGTGCATAA
>NC_057814.1:499042158-499062166 GCF_018294505.1 Triticum aestivum | reverse complement strand
ATTTTTTTCGTGAAATACGTTGGCCCGTTCGGTGGGTCCCAGTAGTCAGGGGGGAAAGTTTTCTTCGCCAAATACGGTGGCCCGTCCGGTGGGTCCCTGCTGTCAGGTGGAGGAATAATTATTTTCCGCGTAATAAGGAGGCACTTCCTTGCGGCTACCGTGGACCCAGCTATTAGCCTCTCCACGTACAGTACTCTTCCGATGGAAGTCGTTCCTTGACCACGTTGACCATGCCGCGCCGAGAGCACCAGGGCGGTGGACGACGGCGAGTCCTAGGAAGGGGACGACGCGGAGCCGGGGAAGACGCTGCAGTGGATGCCCACGTGGAGAGGAGTACGAGGGTTCACTGGTTCGGCTGCGGTGTGAGGCTGCCATCGTCGCAGAATAACAGGGGGTGTGGGTGAGTGGAGGGATGCCCTAGCCAGCGGTGGGAGTAGTAGGGGGCGGTGAGGCCTGCGCGGCAGCACAGCCGGCCACGGGAGGCAGGAGCAGGCGGTACGACCGGCGCTGCTTTGGGCGGCTGGAGCAAGAACACCAGAGGTTGAAGAAGCACGATAGCCGTTGGATGGACATCGTACGGTCACTGCAGCTAGAATTGTTTATATTGACTAAGTTGACAAAGCCCTTGGTACGCGTCAACTTAGTAGGCCCACAGGTCAGCTTCCGAAACGGTGCGCCCCAGATGTCAGGGGGAGGAATCATTTTTTGGGCGGGTGAAGCTAGAATATCCGAGATTGAAGAAGAAGCACGGCATCCGTTGGATGGACATCCAACGTCCACTACTGCTAGAACCGTGTGTTGACTATAAGTTGACAAAGCCTTGCATACGCGTCAAATCTTTTTTTTGAGGGGACGCGTCAACTTAGTAAGGCCACAAGTGTGTGGCAGAGAACTTATATCCCATTTGAGATTTGTAAGAATGTGCAGCCAATTTTTGAATTCTAATGGAATTTACTACAGCCCATTTACAGTTTGTTAAAAGTACAACTCATTTCAACCATCGTTCAAAATAGAATTCAATAAAATTTCCCACATTTTGATGGGATCCGAAATTTTTTTATCCTGAAATTTGTAGTCAGATTAAATAAAATTTCAATATAAATTTATATTACGTAAAAATCCAACGAAACATTGCGCTCGCAACAATTAATGAAATTAAAATTTTCAATATCCAAAAATAATATTTTATAAAGTAATTACGTGTTTGGTGCATTTTTTATAGTTACTGCCCAGTTTTTATAATTAGATCCCATTTATTATTTCTTAAAGCCCATTTTCTTGTTAAGCCTAATGCATCCCTCCTAGGAAAGATTTGCAGCCCAACGGGACGGAGAATAACAACTTGACCTTGCCTGGGTATTCCTAAAAAAAAGTATAGCTGGGCTAGCCATTTTCAGCTTGAAAAAAATTAATATCTGGGCTGGATATCTTGCCTGGGCTAGACGGGCCACAGCCCGCCTAGTTAATAGCTGCAGCGATGTTTTCGTTGTTGTTCAGAGGAGAAAAATTAATATCTGGGCTAAACATCGCTCAAGAAAAACTCTGCAGTGCTCACACCTCAAAAACACAAATACTGCTCGAGCTGCTTGGTCCCAGCTGTCGGCCGCTTCTTGTGCAATTCTCTTGTTTATTGACTACATAGGTTGACAATGGTGTGGGACCGCGATGTCAGGAAACCAGGAGGAAGCAAAAAAATTATAGTTTTATATACTAATAAGGAGGCACTTGTGTACGTGCGGCTATGGCCCTGGTGGGTCTCCACTGTCATCCTCTCCAAGTAAAGTCGTCTCCTCATCCTCATGTCCGTTGACCATGTTGACAACGCGAGACGGCGGCGCCACGGCGAGCGCAACAACTCGAAGGACGACAGAGAGGGCCTCGCGGGCCCTACGGATGGTCTGATACAGCGCCCGCTACTCATTCGGGAAGCCAGGATCATAGGGCAACATGTCCGCGAGGGCATTGTCGTTCGCTTGTTCACCGGTGCTCGTTGAGGAGACGGAGGTTGCAGCACATGTCCTCCTACACTGGTAGCTCTTCCGCCATTAGGGCGTCGAAGTGCGGCCGCACCTGCTCTATGGTGAACACGGCATGAACCGGCTTGGACAGTGGCGCCGGCTCCTGGTCGGAAGCTACGTCC
This sequence comes from Triticum aestivum, assembly GCF_018294505.1. Classification (NCBI taxonomy): domain Eukaryota; kingdom Viridiplantae; phylum Streptophyta; class Magnoliopsida; order Poales; family Poaceae; genus Triticum; species Triticum aestivum. The sequence continues at coordinate 499,060,026 of NC_057814.1, read as the reverse complement.
ATCGTCTGATTGTCGTCGCTCAGCTCGGCGAGGTAGCTGGCGAGCCAGCATGTCCGGCTGCTGGACCGACCCGCTGCCAAGCACGAGTCTGACTGCCCTGGGCCACCCAGACCGCCTCCCTCGCCCGCGCACGCTTTCCGCCCGAAACGATCAGCGCCGCCCGCCCCGCTTCCCGGTGCATGCGATTGCTCCGCCTTCAAACGACACAAGTGCCGTCTGTCCGTCCTTCTGCCGCCCACATTAATGATATGCGGTTGCCGAGGCGGCTACTCCGGCGCCACACGTCCGTCCCTCCGCCGCCCACCATTGCTATATAAACTGCTGCGCTGGCCATAGCCGCAGTCATCCGCATCCATTCCTATTCTCCTGTCCACACCACTACTTCCCACCATGGCTTCCTCGCGCTCCAGCGCTCTTCGGGACGGGCGGACGACGGACGAGAAGGAGATGGCAGCCATTGCTGCCGACTGGCTGGCCGGCAGGCAGCCGGAGGATGACGACGTCCCAATGGAGAACATGGTAGTCGACGATCCGGCGCCAACCCCCTCCTCCGCGCCATCCTCGCTGGTGCATTGCACCATGACCATCGGCGAGGCCCGTGCCCAATATATGGACACGGTGATGCAGAAGCGTGAGGAGCAGTTCCGGGAGGCGCAGGCTGACGCCGCCTACACCACGATCTCCTCCAGGAGCACCTGCAGGCGGAGGAGCAGATTGCCGTGGAGCGGGCGGAGAAGGAGGCGCTGCTCGACTCGTACCGCTCCGCCCGCGAGGGCCTCCTCGAGCGCTGGCGGTACCGCATGCGGGTGGCGGAGGCTGCGGCCGCCTACAAAGAGGGCGATGAAGCGGGCGAGGCGCTGTTTGGTGAGACCGAGGACGAGGCAGAGGACAATGCCGGCTCCGACGAATCCCCGCTCCACTGGTGTCAACGAGGCCCTGCTCCGCCGAGGCCCCTCAGCGCCAACAACGAGGCAGAGGACACCGCTGGCGTCAAAGAACAAGGCTATGCAACACACGAACTTCAAGAAGAAGAATGACAAGAGGAAAGGTGTTTGTCATGTGGGGATCCTGATCATTGGGCTCCTAGTTTCCCTAATCGCTATGACAAGCTAGGCGGGTTGACCACTTACGGCCGGTTAGCTTCTTGGCGGCGACGTGGAGTCGGAGAGCTATGTTGGAGAAGGACGCTGCTTCTACTTAACTGCTGGTGCAGTTGGTTGACTGACACGTGGGCCCAACATGCATCTGGGCCACATGTCAGTTACGCAACTGCACCTGCAGTTAAGTCACTGAAGCTTCTGTTCGGCTCAGCCGGACACAGGTGGGTAGCTTCGGTTAATTAATTATACCTTCAGCGCACCCCTTTTTAGTTGAAGAATGTATGAAATGTAATGAAATCCGGCATGTTTATATGAAATCCAACCGTGTATGAATGAATTTATTTTGATTAGTTCGAATTCTTGTATCACTGGCATTGGATGAACATGCAAAACAATACGTACTAGCATTATTCCCAGGGTGATCACCTCGTTTGCAGCAGTTTCACATATACTCCCTCCGGTCCTTTCTAGTCTGCATACAAGTTTTGTCTGCAGTCAAAGTATCTCTACTTTGACCAATCTTATAGAAAAAAGTATGCACTTTCACAATGTGCGAAGTAAAAAGGAACAGAAGGAGTACAAAGAGTTTGAGCAGCTTTTTAGCGTTCCTGTACATTGCAATCAAACACACAGGCCTGGCAATTCATAGAGAACATTCAAAACAATCAATGATTATGCATCTCAGCGATTCACATGTCACAACCAATATTTACTTCACAACTAAAGAATAAAGAAAAAATGGATCGACGCTGCTGACAGCAAAGGGCGTCCCATTCGAAAATATCAAACGCATGTCTTCTTGCTAAAATCAATGAGCAAAATTTGACAAGGTTTTCCCATTCCAAAATATCAAATGCCTATGATTGTGGAATGGGCAGGGTTTGCCATCAGTTCGGACATTGGCATGGCACCTCGTGCTAAATAAACCAGCTGTTCTTTTTGTGCAGCTCCACCAAAATCAACCAAATTCGCGCGTAGCTTGTATGATTTCACCCTTATATGTTGCAATGCCTTGAACTTATCGGCACCTCCTTTCTTGTGGTGGAAATGAATGATTCGATGTATTCATGAACATTTTGTGCAGTTCCCATTGAAATCAAGCTGAGCACCCCTGTTTGCACAAATACAAAAAAAGTGATTAGTATAAAGCAAACTGTACTATGAATTGACAGTTTAAACAGGCACCTACATGGTCCATGTAGAGCACACTTTTAGAAAAATGGAACTCACCGGAAAGAATCCTAGAACAACATTGTACTCGCGCATCACAGCAAGAAAATGGAGATTTGTCAGTCCTTCTGAGCTAAAGTTAGTTTGGTCTTGTGGGGGGTAATGTAACCATCCTTCAACTGCTCCTTCTGATGAGAAGATAGACAGGGCTTCTTCATCCTGGCATAATCGGAACTAGTCACTTCACGTACTCCATATTTTTCTCCAGAGGAGGATGATCCTGTTGTGCAAAGACAAGGGGATAACTAAATGCTAGCATCCCTGTTTGCTCGAAAAAAGGAAAGGAAATATTTAAAATAGCACAGATGAAGCACTTCTCAAGGACAATACCACTTTTTGATGACAGTATCTAAACAGTAGCACAACACCAATAGACATGACAAAGCTCAATCATATGGATGAAATCAGTGGGCGAGTACCAACCTTTGTCAGGAGGCTTATTGTGTAGAGCATACAGATGAAGCACTTCTCCGGAACCATCTGTTGCTATCTACTGTGGTGGCCATGCTTACTATATACTCCTCGATTAGATTAATGTTTCCAACATCTTCTTGTGCAGTTCCACTAAAATATATGGTATCTTCAAAGAAGATCCCTGTTTGCACAAGTAGAGATAATTACGTATTACATTAAGAGTGGCATCAAATCAGTGGCAAAACAATTGCTCGTTCCAGCCATAGCAATAAATTAAGATGCAAAACTATATCATTACTTGTGTCATCACAGTTCCAGTGCTTCATTACAGCACCAGGAGTTGATTTTTGTTTTTCTTCCGCTTGTTCTTCCCCTTCATCACTTGGTTCAATAACAGACAAGCTTCGCCTTCAATGTAAGATTTGGCATGCCAATTAGGTTGCACAAGTATAGCACTAAACAATGACATTAATTTTCTGATGAAAGTAGCAAAATACATGCCAACAGTTGTGGAATATCCTTATCTTACCTCAATGGGATATTGCGGTGCACATACAGATTGGAAGTCTTGTCTCCATTTGTGAAGTTCACTAAAATCAAGCAACATTACCGTACAAGTAGCACAACATATGAAAGCATACTGCAGAATCATGTGAAAGAAGGCTAGTACTGACCTCTCATGACGTGGAATTCAAACAACTCACAAGAAGAAGATCTGAACCAAATTTCCCAACACGAATAGGAAGTAAGATCTCCTCTTGTGCAGTTCCACTAAGATCAAGCAATCAAGTTGTCGGTGTGACATTTTGGTTGAACTGCACCAAACACTCTTAATACAAAAGTGTTTTGTGCAGTGCAACAAAAGGTCACAATGGCAACAAGGTGAAGTAGATAACCCTATTTACACAGAGGTGCAAAGGAAACAACTAGTGGTCAATAACGGTGGGTGACACAGAAGCCAACAAAAAGAAGCATCTACCTTATCTAAATGGGAAAGAAAGCAAGACAATAGCATTTCTCAAATGGTGGCATTGATTAATATTAACAAAAAGATTATATTAACAATAAAATTCGTTAAACATGTAATTTGCTTTTAACTGTGGCATTGCATCAATTTTCCAGCGGCATTATTAGAGGGTGCTTGTTTACAGGGACATTTTGGTGGAGGGACTAAAAAAATTCCGTGTCAGTCCCATGTAAACCAAACAGGAGGGACTTTTAGGGACTAAAAGTGGGCATTTGGGACTAAAGAAAGAAGACCCCGAGGGAGAGTCTTTTTGGGACTTTTTCCAACAGTTGCCCCTGCCACGCATCGCACCTTGTCTCTATTAGTTCATTACTAGGGGTAACATGGTCTTTTAGAATGTAATTTAATAACCTCTAGTCCATGTTTAGTCCCTGGAACCAAGCAGGTAGGGACTAGGGAGTTTTTAACCAAACAGGGCCTTAGATTAACAACAGCTAAAGAGTTGCACGGGACAGTAGACACACCAGCACCATGTGCATCTACCGATGTACTGGGGTGATGCACAGTCTGTTGCAACAAAGAACAAACAACCAAGGAGCATATTTGTGTTGGTCCTAGTTTTGTTATCTTTAGACACCTTTCCCTATGTGAGCGCAGCAAATCTAGTCCCGCTCAAACTCTACAGCCTTGTCCCCCAAAACAAAAGATCATTTTGTTACAGATGTGCGTACTGCGTTTGTCATTGTTTTCCCTTTTCAACCAACGTAGGTGCTGGATAGCCATTCTGTACTAGTACTTTCCCCACTTCCTTTCCTCTGTGAACCACGTCCTAGATTTATGCTATACAACTTTCCCCACTACTTTCCCCCATTCCTGTCCTCTTTGAACCACGTCTTAGATTCATGCGATACAACTTTCCCCACTACTTTCCCCCTTCCTTTCTTTTTTGAACCACGTCCTAGATTCATGCTATACAACTTTTCCCACTACTTTCCCCCATTCCTTTCCTCTTTGAACCACGTCCTAGATTCATGGTATACAACTTTCCCCACTACTTTCCTGTTTGGTCCAACACCTTGATTCGAGTGCAGAAGCGGAAAAAGCCCACATGCAGCTAGAGCAATGCATGTGGAATAAGTAAATTATACCTTAAGGTTCTTGGGATGTGGTTTGGTGGGCGACCGGAGGCCGTTCGACCCACACTATGTATGGCCGCGAAGAAGGGGTCGGAGGCCCTCCCGCGCTGTCGCTGGGTGAAAGTGAACAACTGCGCCGGTAGTGGATTCCCTCCCTCGCCGACGGCGACAGCGTTAAGCCTCCTTCCCTTCCCAGCAGACGGATCCTGCCGGCTCTTTGACCAGCAGTGAGGGGAGAGAGAGAGGCCAACAAAGTCTTGTTTAGATCTGGAGAGGGTGAGAGAGTGTGAAGATAGCAACTACAAGCAGACAAGCAGTGAGGGGAGAGAGAGAGGCCAACAAAGTATTGTTTAGATCTGGAGAGGGTGAGAGAGTGTGAAGAGAGCAACTACAAGCGCTGAGCTCCAGCGTGTATATATATACTGGAGAGAGTGTGAAGAGTGCAAACCCTAGAAAACAAGCGCCGAGGCTGCAGCTTATACGTGATGAAGTGATTATACGGTCACTACGAGATCGTATAGCTCCATATCCATCCATTTTGACCAGTCAAAGAATCCTCCTGGCATGAATTATGCTCAAGTGTAGTTATCGAACCCGAGACCTCAAGTTTGATGAGCAAACATGCTAACCAGCTACACAACCCTCCCGTTATGTTCAACGAGAGGAAAATAACCTTTTATACATTCCTGCATTCGTGTGATAAGCATGTCGTGTTTTTTGTGTGTGTGGGAGTCATTGGGATTTAAATCATAATCGTGTCATGTGGCTTTGGTGGTAAGACTATCCACAGTGGTGCAGAAATAATGCAGCCTTAGTCACCTTACCTCTCTCCACGTAGTACATTGGGTCCCACCAGTCAGAGGGTGAAACAAACAAATTAATAAGAAAAATTAAAAGCGCCAGTGGTGTATCTTACCTCACACATCTCGCTACTGCTCGGGAACACTGTCCAATTGATCCCTCTGTTCGCTCACGTACTATTTTAAGTGAATCCTTATTATAACATGCACACAATTTTGGGCACTTGTATTCGACCTAAGTCAGTGTGCCACCGTATCTCGTACGACTCCCTCCGTCTAGGTGTAATAAGTCACATTAGAAGGTGCAGCGGGACCAAGGTGCAAGCAGATTGGAGGAGAAGGAGAAACTTGACCGGTCATTCCTCCAATCAAAGCCTTGATTTCTGTCTCTAAACGCAACAATTAATCCAAACAACTAAGAGATGCCGTTTTAGCTACCATGCAGGGCCACATATTAACTCGCATGCAAGCCGACTTTGATTTCTTGACTGATCAACGCGTAGTTGCGCTCCATGCATTGGGTTTTCGGGGGAGATAACAAGGCAGAGTAAGGAGCGTTTGGTTACATTGCTTAGGCTGGTCATAGTGGTGAGTAACTTGGACTAGGACAACATGCATATGTTACTACTCTATGTTACTACTATGCGAAGTTTGCCGTCGGAAGCGAGCCGATCTGGCTAACCTGAGCTAGCAAGGTTTTTCTAGCCCACCCAAGCTAGCTGGCCCACAAAAGCTAACATATTTTAACAGTTCCAGACGCCTAACCTTGCCCGACTATGCTATAAGCTGTTCTTGCTAAGGATCCAAACGCTCCCTAAGTAACAACGCTCACTAGCAACGAGGCCAGGAGGGATGCGAAGTTAATGGACGACGCCTAAACATTTTGGGAATATTTGATTTTCGTAGGATGACTTAACACCTAGACGGAGGGAGTACTACTCCTCAGTCCAGGTTTGATGGAATATTCATCACCTCTTCTCTTCTTGTACGTACTCCATTTGTATCTCACTTCCTGTGGCTTCGCACTCACACGATTTTCCTATTCTATGAACCTGTGTGTGCGTGTGCGTGTGTGTGTTTAACAACATGTGTGTGTTAGAGAGAGCGACAAATCGACCTACTCCTACAGAGAGATGGTGCATAGTGTACGATTTTAGCCGCGATAGTCGGTGCATCCTCTCATTTCCGGGCGTCCGGCAGGGACAGGCGGACAGCTGCCACGCCCGCTCCTGACCAGCCTGGCCCACCCAAAGCCCCTCCATCGCCCGCGCGCGCTTCCCGCCCGAAACGGTCAGCGCCGCTCCAAAGAATCGGTGCCGCATTCATGCCCGGGCAGAGCGGACGCGACCTCTCACTGGCGCCTACGTTGAAGGGAGAAGCGGATTCAAGAGTGATGGTTGCTTCGTCCGTCCAACTTACTGCTGGGTCTATGTGATTTGACGACTCATTGGTCATTATTACTGAGGTGGTAGGACTGCTGGATGTCCCACGCTTTCGGCGAAAGGAGGTACTACTAGATTACAATTTTCTCCATTCTTACGGCGGAGGAGTGCAAGAGCAGTGAAAACACGCAGGCTCAGTGATTATATGGCCCACCTCACACTATCACCATATTTTCTGGACACCGTGCGACACCTAACTCTTTACATAGTAGTCCCTCTGTTCCTAAATATAAGTCTTTGTAGAGATTCCACTAGGTGGACTACATACGGAACAAAATGAATGAATCTACACTTAAAATGCATCTATATACATCCGTATGTGGTTCATGGTGAAATCTCTACAAAGACTTATATTTAGGAACGGAGGAAGTACTTGTATAGTACATAATGTAATTTATCAGCGAGATAGTAAAATGCTATGAAGCTTCCAGCTTCTGTTACATGTATCTTGCGTCCAAGGTTGCCCGTTGCAACATTTCATCAAATACAAAGGAGACTAACATGCATGCTATTGCATCTCAATGATTGACAGATCATAGCAAATATGTACTCCCTCCATTCCAAAATAAGTGTCTCAACTTTATGCTACATGCGGAGCAAAATGAGTGAATCTACACTCTAAAATACGTCTATATACATCAGTGTTTGGAGTATGTACTAGTAGTTTATATTGAAATATACTAAAGGACATATATATTCCAAACAATATGATAATATCTCTAACCAAGGTAGTAGGGACGAGGAGTAAACGGAGGGAGTAGTAAAATTTTCTCCTCGTCCTGCGAGCCACCGTGCACGTGGGCGAGGGAGCGGGCGTAAGGCGTACAGTACTACTACTACTCATGTAGTCCCTAGCCATTGAAACAGAGACAGCTAAAGAAAAAAACGATCCATGCAGCCCCTAGCCCTTGAACCGTAAACCCTAACCAGGCTTTAATTTGCTGGCAACGTCGGCGCTTCCTAAGAAATGAAGTTTGCAACCCTTTGACCATCGGATCATTTTGTGCAGTTTCACCAAAATCGAGATGAGCATCCCTGTGGCAAAGAAATTGAAGAAGCGTGATTAGAATAAGATTACTGGGACTAGTTGATGAGACATAAACTCATCACAAATACAGTACGTAGAAGCCAGTAGAGGTATGTGCGGGGCAAAGAAGTAGAGAAATATCCACATGGAGTGATGTGGGCAGCTGGAGCAGTGGTGTAAGCCGGTTGTAAAGGGAGTTGTACCTGAGGGATGTCGGGACGTAGCTCAACCTAGAGGAGGGCGGCGGGAGGAGGCAACTACCCACGTCGCGGCAGTGAGCAATGGACGAAGGCAACCTCACCAGCTTTGTGAGAGAGAATGGTGGGGACCCCTGATCGGGACGTGCCGACAGTGGGTTTTCATCGTCGGCGACGGCGACCGCATCTACACTAAGCATCCACCCCTTCCCCCGGCAGACATGATCCGCCGGGATGTTAGAGATGTGGCCACAGTGGTTTTGTGCGAGAGAGTGTGAAAACTGAAGAGAGCAACCCCAGCAAGCAACCGTGCAGGCTCGTCCTGCCTATGTATATAGTGGAGAGGTTTCCTTTTCTCTCCATATGAACCTATTTATATTGCGTATGTGCCACTGAAGAAGAAAAACTTTATTTATAAATGACGCGGCACCTACTACTCGTTCTCCTATAAACCTTGCGCTTGGCATCTCCAAACTATTAACCTTGCGATTGGCTCTTCGCCTCTTCAGGAAGTCGAGCAATAATGGTACTGCAGTATATATCGTTCTGGCTATATGAGACCGAATGAATTGCTGCATGTCCACCACGTGGCGAGGGTCGAGGGGCTAGGGAGAGTGCGTACTATTACGTCCATTTCAATATGGACTACATACGGAGCAAAATGAGTGAATCTACACTCTAAAATACGTCTATATACATCAGTGTTTGGAGTATGTACTAGTAGTTCATATTGAAATCTACTAAAGGACATATATTCCAAACAATATGATAATCTCTCTAACCAAGGTAGGGACGAGGAGTAAACGGAGGGAGTACTAGTAAAATTTTCTCCTCGTCCTGCGAGCCACAGCGCGCGTGGGCGAGGGAGCGGGCGTAAGGCGTAGTAAGCAAGCTTCACCTCATCCTGCGAGCCACCGCGCCCGTGGGCGGGGGAGACGGCGTACTAAGCAAGCTTCTCCTCGTTCTACGAATTGATGGGACACATCAAAAGTACTCCAGTGTATAGAGCCTTGCCTCTAAGGTAGGCCCCACATGGTTTGCCTCTTTTTTAACATAACGCGTCAAGTCGCAATTTGTTTGTTCACCCGTGGTAGACGATCCTCCCTCCATCTAGTGGACAACCAGTACACGTGTCAAATTACCACGTGGGCTGCCTTTTCGTACAGAAATGAGCTCCACCGTGTACCCGCGCGGGTGTGGTTGGGAAAGAGACGGGAGTACGTGCGTCGTGCGTGCACCTCTTCTCTTCGTGCACGTCCCCCACCTACGTGGGTGTGTGTGAGAGATACAAACCTAGACAAATGGCTTGTGCGTTCATGAGTGTTTTTTGTTTTTGGGGGGAGGTTGATTTCGTGAATGTATTTGTGGGAATATGTGTCGATGACATCTCAAACAAAATTTTGCATGCAATGTGTGTGAAATGGAGGCCTATCCATATCATATATAGAGGGTTGGGAGATCCACGAGAAGAGAGGGAGGGGTCATAGATATCGATAGAGTCAAAGAGAGGATCAAGTGGGTGGGTGCGAGATCGATGAAGAGAGCCATCGAAATTGTGTGTGTGTGTGTGCAAGTCAAAGATATAGGACGACTGACCTAGCTATCGGAACTTCAGAGGGCATAGGTCAAGTTTGTGTGTGGCAGGGAGACATGACTAGAGCGCTCGATGTATCGGTGTGTGTGTGTGTGTGTGTGTGCGTGCGAGGAGGTGGGGGGAGGGGTAGGCAGAGGCCTAACTATAGAGGTAGAACGACTCATATATGTGTTGAGAAGGAGAGACCCAGCTATGTCTTGAGGGAGATCGGTCGACATCCATACATAACTGAAGGACGGGAAATAGGATGGGACAGAGAGAGAGAGAGGAGAGAGAGGGGTAGAGTGCTGGATGGGTGATGGAGTTGCTTCTCGAAGATGGTGGGAGAGGCCTACTAGACAAACTGAGGGTGGAACTGCAATATTATCAATAAGAGTGGGGATGTGTTTCTGTGTGTGCCTGTGCGTGATAGATCTGTCGGGACACATCCATGGATGATGAAGGGGAACCATGTGTTTAGTAAACAAACCTAACTAGACCGGTAGATCAATTGTTGTTTGTCGGAGGAAGGGAGAGACATAACTAATGAGGTAGATCGATCGACGCGTGGGGAAAAACGAGTTATAAGGACCTAGCTAGCTATATGTATAGCGGGAGATCGGTCGGTGTATGTCCATTTGTTAGAGGCAAATAAGGCCCGACGAGGCGGATAGACAGAGAGAATGGAGCTAGGAGGTGGTGCGAGAGGCCCAGCTACTAGCTAGATAGGGGGAGGAGTGTGCGGTTGTGAGATCAATGAAAAGAGGGGCGAGAGTTTACACGTGTGTGGGACCGTATGAGAGACACGAGGCAAGGACACATAAAGGAGGAGATTGAAGGTGCGTGTGTATGTTGTAGGCAGACATCGCTGGAGAGCTTTATCGATCGGTGTGTGTCGGAAAGGAGTTGTGGAGAGTGTGGGAGAACGACCTAAAAAAATAAATGTGCGCGATGGATAGAATGCTGAGGGAGGGGGAGGGCGAGGAGGGCGTGTGCATGCACGAGAGGAAGTTAGTGGTAGCTACAAAGGTTAGAGGATTGTGTGGGTGTAAGAGACTAACAAAGATCATAATTTGATATGAAAGTGGATTCATATATTTGAATAGGAGATCATACTGTTTTAAACATATGCATGCATGAATATAGCGGTGATACGCGTGTTGTGGTTTTGCACATGTTATACCATAATGTGATAATGCATGGCGTTCCAACTCACAACTAAATGTCGAACAATCTAAACCATACTATACATCGAACAATCTCACATTTTATTTGAAGCCCCAAAGCCAAAGCAAGCCACCCCTGCAAGAAATATTGTGATAATGTGTGGCGTTTGCAGCTTAGAACTAAATATCGAACAATCTAACAATACTATATATCGAACATTCTCACATTTTATTTGAATTTGTGGTAATGTGTGGTGTTTGCAACTGATACGTCTCCAACGTATCTATAATTTTTGATTGTTCCATGCTATTATATTATCTGTTTTGTATGTTTATGGGCTTTATTAAACACTTTTATATTGTTTTTGGGGCTAACCTATTAACCCAGAGCCCAGTGCCAGTTTCTATTTTTTCTCTTGTTTCAGTGTTTCGCAGAAAAGGAATATCAAACGGAGTCTGAACGGAATGAAACCTTCGGGAAAGTTATTTTTGGAACGGAAACAATCCAGGAGACTTGGAGTGCACGTCAGGGAATCAACGAGGAGAGCACGAGGCAGGGGGGCGCGCCTACCCCCCTGGGCGCACCCTCCACCCTCGTGGGACCCTCATGGCTCCCCTGACCGACTTCTTTCGCCTATATATATATCCATATACCCTAAAACCTTCGGGGAACAGAATAGATCGGGAGTTCCGCCGCCGCAAGCCTCTGTAGCCACCAAAAACCAATCGGGACCCTGTTCCGGCACCCTGCCGGAGGGGGAATCCCTCACCGGTGGCCATCTTCATCATCCCGGCGCTCTCCATGATGAGGAGGGAGTAGTTCACCCTCGGGGCTGAGGGTATGTACCAGTAGCTATGTGTTTGATCTCTCTCTCTCTCTCTCTCTCTCTCTCGTGTTCTTGAGGTGATACGATCTTGATGTATCGCGAGCTTTGCTATTATAGTTGGATCTTATGATGTTTTTCCCCCTCTACTCTCTTGTAATGGATTGAGTTTTCCCTTTGAAGTTATCTTATCAGATTGAGTCTTTAATGATTTGAGAACACTTGATGTATGTCTTGCGTGGGATAACTGTGGTGACAATGGGTTATTCTATTGATTCACTTGATGTATGTTTTGGTGATCAACTTGCGGGTTCCACCCATGAACCTATGCATAGGGGTTGGCACACGTTTTCGTCTTGACTCTCCGGTAGAAACTTTGGGGCACTCTTTGAAGTACTTGTGTTGGTTGAATAGATGAATCTGAGATTGTGTGATGCATATCGTATAATCATACCCACGGATACTTGAGGTGACATTGGAGTATCTAGGTGACATTAGGGTTTTGGTTGATTTGTATCTTAAGGTGTTATTCTAGTACGAACTCTATGATAGATTGAACGGAAAGAATAGCTTCGTGTTATTTTACTACGGACTCTTGAATAGATCGAGCAGAAAGAATAACTTTGAGGTGGTTTCATACCCTACCATAATCTCTTTGTTTGTTCTTCTCTATTAGTGACTTTGGAGTGGCTCTTTGTTGCATGTTGAGGGATTGTTATATGATCCAATTATGTTATTATTGTTGAGAGAACTTGCACTAGTGAAAGTATGAACCCCAGGCCTTGTTTCAACGCATTGCAATACAATTTACGTTCACTTTTACCATTAGTTACCTTGCTGTTTTTATATTTTCATATTACAAAAACCTATATCTACCATCCATATTGCACTTGTATCACCATCTCTTCGCCGAACTAGTGCACCTATACAATTTACCATTGTATTGGGTGTGTTGGGGACACAAGATACTCTTTGTTATTTGGTTGCAGGGTTGCTTGAGAGAGACCATCTTCATCCTACGCCTCCCACGGATTGATAAACCTTAGGTCATCCACTTGAGGGAAATTTGCTACTATCCTACAAACCTCTGCACTTGGAGGCCCAACAATGTCTACAAGAAGAAGGTTGCGTAGTAGACATCAAGCTCTTTTCTGGCGCCGTTGCCGGGGATGTGAGTGCTTGAAGGTATATCTTTAGATCTTGCAATCGAATCTTTTAGTTTCTTGTTTTATCACTAGTTTAGTTTATAAAAGAAAACTATAAAAAAATAATGGAATTGAGTTTGTCTCATACGCTTCTTCTTTTTAATATCTTTCGTGAGTATGATGGGAAGGAAAATTGTGCCAAAGTGTTAGACGAAGAATGTATTAAAATGTTTGGCACTAAATCTTTGAATGATGAGCATTATTGCAATGTTGTTAGTATGAACTCCTTGAATATCCATAGTACTAATGATGATTGCACTAGTTATGATGAAAATGTCTCCTATAAACTTGTCAATTTTTGTGGAGTGCATTGGGTTTGCAAGTACACACCAAATAGGGAAGATAGATATTGCAATAGGCATAAGCATTTAGAAACTAAATGGTTGCAAGAAAGGCTAAATGTTAGTGCTGAAAACTTAAAATTTCTTAGCCATACTTGTGAACTTTGCAATCAACATGATCATTTAAATATCAAATGCAAATTGTTTCATGATCGAATCATGTCCAAAAATTGTGATGACTTGATTTCCCTTGCACATCATAATGAGCTTAGTTTGCTTTTGGGTTATGAAGAAATGAAACGTCAAACTAAGAATATTCCAGAATATAACCTCGAGAAATTCCTCGATATTGATCTAGAAGAAATTTATATGTATTGTGCGGTGAATTGCATTGAAAATCCTTATATTGCCAATTACATAAAGAAAAGAAAACAAATAGAAGATGAAGAGAATACTAATGAAAGGGAAGAGACTTCCCAATATTCTCCTATTATTTGTTATGATGAATCAGGTAACGAGGAGGAGCCTTCTATCCAACCAATCTCATTAATAAGGAGCTCCAAAAAGAGGATTGAACCCACACGTGATGTGAAGAAGAAAAAGAAAAGACGGAGAAGCAAAGGCAGAAAGGTATCTCTCCCAAATGATGTTGCTCCTATTGCTCATCGTGATGATAATAATTGCTATACTATTGGTGCTATCCATACTATTAATGATGAGAGTGATTATGCTTATGATATGAAAAGGCCCAAGCTTGGGGATGCTATGTTGGATGAAGATGATGTTTTTGAGAATATATTTGCTGCAATTAATGTTTGTCCCAAGCTTGGGGATGCTATGTTTAATGAAGATGATATTTTTAGCCTCCCAAGTTTTGATGAGCAAATTTATTATGATGATAGCATGCCTCCTACTTATGATGATTATTGTGATGACACTTATGCTATAAAAAGTAGAGATGATTATATTTATAAAACTTGGCATGATTATGATTACCCTTTTTCTGAACATCACTCATTTAATGTGGAAACAATTTATAGTATTCAAGTCTCTTATGATACTCCCACTATTCCGAATGAGAAGAATTTTGCTTATGTGGAGAGTGGTAAAATTTCTATGCAAGTAGATCATGAAAAGAATGCTTTAGGTGCTGGTTATATTGTTGAATTCATTCATGATGCTACTAAAAATTATTATGAGGGAGGAACATATGCTTGTAAGAATTGCAATGATATCAAGTTTCCTCTCTATGTGCTTAAAGTTTTAAAGTTATGCTTGTTTTGCCTTCCTATGCTAGTTGATTATTGTTCCCATAAGTTGTTTGCTCACAAAATCCCTATGCATAGTAAGTGGGTTAGACTTAAATGTGCTAGTAATATTCTTCATGATGCTCTCTTTATGTTTCAATTCTTATCTTTTATGTGAGCATCATTGAAATCATCATGCCTAGCTAGGGGCGTTAAACGTTAGCGCTTGTTGGGAGGCAACCCAATTTTATTTTAGTTTCTTGCTTTTTGTTTCTGTTTAGGAATAAATAATCCTTCTAGCTTCTGTTTAGATGTGTTTTTATGTTTCAATTAGTGTTTGTGCCAAGTTAAACCTATAGGATCTTCTTGGATGATAGTTATTTGATCTTGCTGAAAATTCCAAAAACTTTCTGTTCACGAAAACAATTGTTAAAAATCACCAGAACGTGATAAAATACTGATTCTAATTGCAGTAGATCAATAAACAAATTATCTAGGTATTCCTATTTTGGTAGAATTTTTTGAGTTCCAGAAGTTTGTGTTAGTTACAGATTAGTACAGACTGTTCTGTTTTTGACAGATTTTGTTTTTCGTGTGTTGTTTGCTTATTTTGATGACTCTATGGCTAGTAAAATAGTTTGGTAATGGGACAGAGAGAGGGAGGGAGAGGATTAGAGTGCTGGATGGGTGATGGAGTTGCTTCTCGAAGATGGTGGGAGAGGCCTACTAGACAAATTGAGAGTGGAACTGCAATATTATCAATAAGAGTGGGGGTGTGTTTCTGTGTGTGCATGTGCGTGATAGATCTGTCGGGACACATCCATGGATGATGAAGGGGAACCATGTGTTTGGTAAGCAAACCTAACTAGATCGGTAGATCAATTGTTGTTTGTCGGAGGAAGGGAGAGACATAACTAATGAGGTAGATCGATCGACGCGTGGGGAAAACGAGTTATAAGGACCTAGCTAGCTATATGTATAGCGGGAGATCGGTCGGTGTACGTCCATTTGTTAGAGGCAAATAAAGCCCGACGAGCCGGATAGACAGAGAGAATGGAGCTAGGAGGTGGTGCGAGAGGCCCAGCTACTAGCTAGATAGGGGGAGGAGTGTGCGGTTGTGAGATCGATGAAAAGATGGGCGAGAGTTTACACGTGAGTGGGACCGTATGAGAGACACGAGGCAAGGACACATAAAGGAGGAGATTGAAGGTGCGTGTGTATGTTGTAGGCAGACATCGCCGAAGAGGTTTATCGATCGGTGTGTGTCGGAAAGGAGTTGTGGAGACTGTGGGAGAATGACCTAAAGAAGAAGAAAAAATGAATGTGCGCGATGGATAGAATGCTGAGGGAGGGGAGGGCGAGGAGGGCGTGTGCATGCACGAGAGAAAGTTAGTGGTAGCTACAAAGGTTAGAGGATTGTGTGGGTGTAAGAGACTAACAAAGATCATAATTTGATATGAAAGTGGATTCATATATTTGAATAGGAGATCATAGTGTTTTAAACATATGCATGCATGAATATAGCGGTGATACGCGTGTTGTGGTTTTGCACATGTTATACCATAATGTGATAATGCATGGCGTTTGCAACTCACAGCTAAATGTCGAACAATCTAAACCATACTATACATCGAACAATCTCACATTTTATTTGAATTTGTGATAATGTGTGGCGTTTGCAGCTTACAACTAAATATCGAACAATTTAAACAATACTATATATCGAACATTCTCACATTTTGTTTGAATTTGTGGTAATGTGTGGTGTTTGCAACTCACATCTAAATACTTGTAGGCGTAGGGGGCGGGGCACTATACATAATGTGATAAACACATTATACATATGAGACATGGTTTAGTTTGTGAAGATCTAGCTAGAGCTTGAAATGTACTATGATTTGAAATCAACATAAAGTGGATTCAAAGAAATCGAGTTCGAGTTCATATAGTACACATAGTTCATATGTAACTCGAGACTAATCATGTGGTGTGCTGTGAAGATAATACACAAACGATGGTTTAACTTGACAATAATGATGATTGTAGATCTTATTAAAACAGAGAAACAAATTCAAACGCTTTGACTTCACAACAATCATTATTGTAGATCTTATTCAAATAGAGAAACGAATTCAAATTTAGTTCATATTGACGCGGTAGTATATACGTTTGGAATGCACTAAAACATTTATTTGAGTACTAGGTTGCATGCATTATACACGTAGCGAAATATTTTAATTGAACATAACATGAATTCAAAGTTTTGACTGACATTTGTAGTGCGAATTGATTTGGTACAGTACACGTTAGGCTTGTCCGGAAATTTCAACCCGCGCCTTGTTAGCCCGAAATATTTAAGATATATCTTTGTCTCGTTGTGCTCCGACAACTCCCTCCATCTCAACCCGCGCCTTGCTATTCCAAAATTACAACGCACGCAAAAACTCCCACCTCCTGTGAAATCCCGACACGCGAAATGCCCGTGATACCCGTGAACCGAAAGAACCGCCTCAAATCGGTGGGGGTACTTTCGTAACTTACCCCACATTTCGGACAAGCGCGTCCCTAAGCCATGGTTCCCCACTCCCATCCCATCCGCCCACCCATTCGTACACCGAGGCCGGGAAAACCCGCGAAGCCCCACACCCTCCTCCGTCCGCCACCCAGCCGGAGCCTCTTCCCCGACGACGTCGTCCACAGCAACACCTCGACGTCCCTCATCCATCGTACCGGATGAGGATCCGTCGTCGATCTGGTCGTCCCGCCGATTCAGCCACCGCGTCCTCCACCTCTAAGGAGCTGCCCCGATGTTCCCCTCGTCTTTCACGCCACCTCCATTCCCACACCGCCGTCTTCACCTACACCACCGGACGAGCATCAACATCACCGTTTCCTCGGATGAAGCTGCGGCCTAATCGACGCCACCAAAGAGGTTGTACACTAATCGCCACATTTTTTTCTTGATTCGATCTCATGGTGCTGCCGGCGCTTGGTCCCGAGCCGACACGGCGCGGCTCCATCCACCGCGGCGTCGCCGGCCACTTCCTCCACGGCGTCGCTCCCTCGGCGGCGACGTCCACATCAGTAGGAGCTGCTGCTGCTTTAGCTCTCGCTCGCGCTGCTGCTCTGCTCTTGCTCTCGGTCCCCTGCCTGGTCTGCTCTTGCTCTTGCTCACGCTGCTGCTCTCGCTCTTGCTCTTGCTTGCAACGCTGCTCCGATTTAGCTACACTTCAGTCGACTGAATCGACTTTTGGGTCAG